>NC_037669.1:70001369-70108678 GCF_003255815.1 Theropithecus gelada
TCACTGCAACCTCCGCCTCCTGGATTCAAACAATTCTCCTGCCTCAGCCTCCCAAGTAGCTGGGATTACAGGCACCTGCCACCATGCCCAGCTAATTTTGTGTGTGTATTTTTAGTAGAGACGAAGTTCCACCATGTTGGCCAGACTGGTCTCCAACTCCTGGCCTCGTGATCCCCCCACCTCAGCCTCACAAAGGGCTGGGTGTGAGCCCCTGCACCTGGCCCATTTCATTTAATCTTACAACCACCTAGCAAGGTAGAAAATATTATCTTCACTTTACAGATGAGGAAACTCACATCGGTCTGAACCCAAAGCCTAGATTCCCACCTGCTATACCTCAGAAAATCAATTAACATGTGGATCATATATTTATGACTGAGTAAGGAAAAAACAACTGTTTTTCCTCTCTTTACTCACACTCCCTCAGTACACACCAATTCTTTGACAGACACCAACTGCCTAAAATTTAGCTCAATTGTGCCCTACAACTTAAGCCAATTTTGAGACTATCTATGTGGAGACAGTGTCAGACCCCACAGGTTAAAAGCTCAGTCCCACAAGACTGCCCTCACTTCAGATACCAGTCACAAGCCCCGGACTGTGACCTGTGCTTCTAACTGGTGTCAGCTATAAATTGAAGGATTCCCAAAACCTCCCCTTGGGCTCAATCATTTGTCAGAATGGCTCATTGAACTCTGGGAAACATGTTACTTACATTTATGGTCTATTATAAAAGGATGCAACTCAGAAACAGCCAAACAGAAGAGATACTTAGGGCAAGACATGGGAGACGGGGGCAGAGTGTCCATACCTTCTCCAGCAGGTCATCCTGCATGTGCTCAGCAGCTCGGAAGCTCTCTGAACCCTGTCAAGGCTTCCTTATGCAGGTGTGATTGATTAAATCATCAGCCATTGGTAATCAACTCAACCTTCAGTCAGGAAGTGGGGCTGAAAGTTACAACTTTCTAATCACATGATTGGTTCCCCTAGAAACCAGCCCCTACCCTGAGGCTATCTAGGGGCCACCAGCCATTAGTCATCTCATCAGCATGTAAAAGGACATATCACTTCAGAGATTCCAGAGATTGTAGAAGCTGTGTACTAGAAAATGGGGGTTGGGAGGATATATTTCTTGTAATATAATATTATAATCACAATATCACAGTGCCCTATATACTTGTTTCTCTCACTTATTCACAGGTGAGACCATTAACAGACACCATTCACCTGGTAGCAAACTCTCATGTCTAAGTCAGCGATGGGAATGTACATTTGCCTTTATAAGATCTGCCTTACAAAGCTCATCTTTAAAGAAATTTCAAACATTGCACACTGTCAACTGAAGAATGACAACGTTCATACATTGTTGTTTTTCTTTGTTTGTTTGTTTGTTTTAGAGATAGGGTCTCATCATGTTGCCCAGGCTGATCTCGAACTCCTGAGCTCAAGGGATCCACCTGCCTTGGCCTCTGAAAGTGCTGGGATTATAGGCATGAGGCACCACACCCAACCCAAGGTTCCTAAATTTGGAAAGGAGAGTTTTATTTCTCATAAAGGGTTGCAGCCTGCAGGATGGCCATTCTGACAGGCTGGAAAATGTAGCTTCCCACCAGAAGCCAAAAACAGGCACCTTGAGGTTGAGAAGAATAAGACAAGGATATATGTTGATAGGAGTGGCCAAATACACATATCCCACAGATTATAGGAGGAGCTGTGAACATTTGTGAAGGGGAGGCATGGGCATGTGTAGTAGGCTAACATGTACACAACATGTAGCTCATGTTCACTTTGGGGTGGAGACTTAACATTTAAATGTATTACAATTAGGCCCTATAAGGCCAAATGTGAAGCAGAGGACACAAAGGCCCTCTGTGCATAGCCTTCAAAGACTGTCCAAAACCACCCCATGGTCAACGGTCTTTTATCAGGAAGAAATGCTGGTTGGCTGCTGTATTGAAGTCACAAAAAGGAGGGGCAGCATCAGGCAGTTGGTTGATATCAGTGGAGGACCCAGTCTTTCAAAAGCACTGGTTTTGTTTAACCCTTAGGGAAGAAAGCCTAACGGTGTTTAGTGAGGGAGGGGATATAACGAGGTGTGTCTGACTTCCCACCCTGCCATGGCTAAGAACTCAATTTTTAAGGTTTCTCTAGGGTCCCCTTGGCCAAGAGGCGGTTCTTTCAGTTCGCTGGGAAGCTCGGAATTTTATTTTTATTTCTCAATGTCATCTCCTATTTATTCTCTAGATCTGATTATAGGTAGGCTACTTGTAAGCATGGTCAAGAATTGCAAATCCTGACCGTGCATAGCGTCTCACATCTGTAATCCCAACACTTTGGGAGGCTGAGGTGGGTGGATGAATTGGGTTCAGGAGTTTGAGACCAGCAATTTAGTGAGACCCTACCTCTACTAAAAAAAAATTTTAAAAACTTATCTGGGTGTGGTGGGGTATGCCTATAGTCCCAGGTCCTCAGGAAGCAGAGGTGGGAGAATCCTTTGAGTTCAGGAGGTTGAGGTTGCAATGAGCCATGATCATGCCACTGGGCCCCAGCAACAGAGCGGGACCCTCTGTCTAATTTTTTTAATTGCAAATTCTATTGCCTTGCATTAACCAAACTCTGTTATTCCTGTTCATGTTGGAGTAAGATAAATAAGAGAAGGAAATAATGGATATGAAGGTAACTTCCCAGTATTCACCCTGCCCCAGACAACTGGTTGAGCCAATCATGTTCATTTCATAGTCTAGTAAATAAGAATTTTCAGCTGACAATGAGATAGCAGGGAAAACCTCATGGGGTGGGGGGGTTGTTGCTAAGCAAATTTTCTACTCCTAAGAAAGAACCACAGAAGACTCTTTCTTCTAGACATAATTGTGACTGTATAGGACACTTGCAACTAACTTTCAAAAGCATCCTGCTTTTAGGCTAAAATAATGCTATCCTGAGAATGCTCTATGAATTCAAAGCGTCTGATTTCCTCAATGGTATCGCTGAGCCACTCAGAATACCAGACATAAAGCTCGTCTGATTTCTGGGCTGTTAAGTGAGATAATATATCTTCTATCTTTAAAACTGGCTTGAGTTAAGTTTCTGTTACTTGCAGTCAAAAGACCCTATTTTATACCAGTGGTAACCAATCAATGGTTATATACTTATTTGGGCAGTCAATACCATTCTTAACTGACCAGAGTTTCATTTAATATAGTTGAGTAATAAACTATCCCCAAACCTAGTGGCATAAAACAACCAGTTATTGTACTCACAGATTTTGTAGGTCAGGAACTTGGACAGAGCACAGAGAGAATAGCATGTCTATGCTCCATGATATGTGAGGTCTGAGATGGAGGCCTAAAAATCTTTGAAGTCTTTAGAGTCCTTGAAGACCGAGGGCTTGATCATCTAAAAGTTCATCCACCTGCATGGTTTTGTTAGCTATTGGCTGAGAACCTAGTTGAAGGTGTTGGCTAGAACATGTTCACCTGGCTTCTCCATGTGGCCTGGGCTTCCTCAAAACATGATAACTGGGTTTGGTTCCACAGGTCTACATCCCAAGAGGGAGTGAAGGCCAAGCAGAAGCCACATCACCTTTGATGTGCTAACTTCAGAAGTCACCCAGTGCCACCTCCATTGCATTCTATAGCTCAGGACAGTTACCAAGTTACATCCAGTTTCAAGCAGAGGGAACAAAGAAATGTCATTATCACGTTGTAAGAATAGCATACAGCATGGGATGTATATTTGTATGGCCAACTTTGGAAATGCCATCTGCCACACTTTGCTTCTGGCCACAGTAATTCACAACCCTAGCACATGCAAAATATACCATTCCTCTCTTGAAACCCTCAAGTCTTATTGCAGAATCAGCCCAAAGTCCACGATCTTGTTGCCACAGTCACCTCAGGTCCAGGTACAGATGTGGCTCTTCAGATGCAATTCTTTGACTTATAGCTGCTCAACTATATTCCTCTCCATCTTAAGATTGTTAATCGATGAGACAATTTATCTATTCCAGAAACATTCAACATTTAATGGTGGGACAGCCATAGACTCCCTGCTAAGTACAGCCCTCTTCATAAAGAGTGGGCATGGGAGACAGACTGTCATCACTGTTTCACCACAGTTCTAAAATTCAAACAGGTGTACATTGCCATTCCATTGATTAGAGGGGCTCTTACCACACACACACAAAGGGTTACTTCTCTGTAACATAATGGATGTGTTAATTTGCTCGAGTATAGTAACCATTTCTCTATGTATAAAGTATATCAAAACATCATGTTGTCCAGCTTACATATGTAACATTAAATAAATAATGTTTTAAAGTAAAATAAAATAAAGTCTAATCATTTTCAAAGTGGCAGAACACAGACCCCATCTCTTGATGGAACAGTGTCCATATCATATTTTAAAAAGAGAATGTGGGATGGAATAAATAGCTATAGCTATAGATTCATTCATTATGGAAAATACAATCTGCTGCAACTAGCTCAGAGATATGTTTAATTAGGGTTAGCTTCATATCTATAGACTATAATCTATAAGCAGTCCCAGGATCATTGCATAAAATGCACTCGCTGGATGAAAGATCTGAGTCTGACTACCAACTGGGTCATCAAGAATAAGATTCAATCCCTTTGTAGGCCTCATCACTCTTATTTATGAAAGATATATTTAAAATAGGCCATCCCTAAGGTTGTTTCCATGTCAAAAATATACTATCACTCATTTATTTTAAAAGATGCTCAGATGTTTTCCACCAATTGCTGTTTATCTGATGTTTACTTAATTTTGCTTAAACATCACTATCCTCATCTGGGAAATGAGTACAATCATAACAATGTTTATCTTTTAAGGTTGTTATGG
This sequence comes from Theropithecus gelada, assembly GCF_003255815.1. Lineage (NCBI taxonomy): Eukaryota > Metazoa > Chordata > Mammalia > Primates > Cercopithecidae > Theropithecus > Theropithecus gelada. Next base: position 70,006,230 of record NC_037669.1, read on the forward strand.
AAATGAAATGGATATATGTCGAAAAGCTTAAAATGAAACCTGGAACACAGTAAGTACTTAATAAATGTCCATTATTTAACAGAAAATTCAGTCACATTTGATAACCACACAGTTTGACCACTTGGAAAGCTCATCAGTTACAAAAGAGGTTACTTTTATCAAAATGTTAAATCAGTAGATAGAGACACAGGCCAGATACATATAATCCCAGTATCCAATAAATGTGAAAAGAAATTGCTCTTTTCTGTTATTTTTAATAGAAAATATTTATTGGTGCCAGACCGGGTGTTAAAGATTTATATGCATTTGATGCTTACATAAACCTTATAAGGCAGTTTTTAGAATTGAAAATTACTATATTTACCTACCCCATGAAATATTACTTTCTACACTGCTATAAATTCTCTACATTTTTAATACTTTTCACTTTCCTGCACTACCAGATATACCAGGCGAAAATGTTTAAGAGAGATACTGAGGGTTATTAATAGACATCATTAGTAATAAACCACAATGTTAATTTCATGCCCCAAATGCTTCTTATCTTGCTCCTAATTGAAAAGAATTCCTTGTCTGGACCTCTCAGCCTCATGTCACCCCCAAAGCATAGCCAAGGATTGGTTCCCTTTCTTAAAGAGTTAGACAATTGAAAGATGAAAAAGAAAGGGCAACCTTTCAAATAAGAGTTTCTAAAATAAGAGAAAAAAATTCCTGAAAGAGGAGAGATAGGGAAATCTCCCCTAATCATATGATGTCTTTATTCCAATCATGAGAGTCCCTATTTCAATTGTTGTCTTTTGAATTATCAGGCTACCTTTAAAAATATGAAATGGTTTAAAATATTCAACTTGCCCTGGTACTTTTCAGAGCTAATATTTGTTGGGAATCTCCAAGAAGGGTCTGTGAAGTATATATTTAACCTTGAAACTCATTTTTATTTTTCTGGTTGGACTAGTATTTATTGGAACATTCAGGGACTGTCAGAGTGAACTTATCAGTAATATACACATTCTTGGCAATTATTCAGATGGAGAAATGGTAGTTTTGGTTTGGGAGAGGAATAAGGGGAATTGAGGCACTTCTTGGGTAGACAGTCTTAGATGGAGTGACTTACTGCAGCACTCCAAATGTCAGGATCAGCAGGAAGGCAAGAATGCCTAGAAACTGGGAACAGGAAGAGGGATGTTCCCCCAGATACATTTAAATCACTTTACGCTATTTCCTTTCATCTTACCAACTTCTGCGGGCTATTCCATTCATTCAACATGTGAACTGTAAAATGATGCCTGACCCAGGAACGTTATCCTTATTCTGGTCCTTACTAATCCTTGTACTCCAGAGTATGAACTATCATCTACAAAATATGGGGCATGGTTGGGCACAGTGGCTCATGAGGTAATCCCAGCACTTTGGGAGGCCAAAGCAGGCGGATTACTTTAGGTCAGGAGTTAGCCACCAGCTTGGCCAACATGGTGAAATCTCATCTCTACTAAAAATACAAAAATTAGCCGAGCATGCCAGCATGTGCCTGTAGTCCCAGCTACTTGGGAGGCTGAGGCACAAGAATAGCTTTAACCCGGGAGGCAGAAGTTGCAGTGAGCCGAGATCACACCGCTGCACTCCAGCCTGGGCGACAGAGCAAGACTTTGTCTCAAAAAAATAAAACAAAATGTGGGGCATGGACTAATTTAGTATGGCAAATAGGAGTCATTCCACTTACAGAGGCTGATCAATCCTAGAAGCTTCCATCTATATTGTTAATAAAAATAATTTTTTCGAAGACATGAGATCCTCTATCTCATCGGTAGTAGGATAGGAAATGGAGCCATTATCAACTTCCCTGGTCTGCCTAGAGTTTAGGTGTGGAGAATGAAAACATATGGCCTCTTGTCTGCCATCCAGCACCAGGGACTCATTAAGTTCTGACAGTTTATGATCCTGACCCTGATAAGCAACCCTTGGGCTGCTGTTTGCTGGGGATTGTACCGATGTCTTCCCTAGAAGGAAGAATGTAGTAAGAGGATTCTGAAAGTTGAAAATAATAATAGTGACAATAAAGTATGGATATAAACATGTTATTCTTCCTTTTGGAGTAAAAAAAGTAAATGATATCTTATATCATTATTTGGAAAGCTTTGCATTAGATACCAATTTCTCTGAAATACAGAAGCCCACACTCTTAAGTGGTACAGCCTTTGTCATAATTTAAAACATTCATTCACAAAGTATAATATATGCTATCCATCTTGGACAGTTCAAAATGTTACACTTAATTTTATTTGATTAAAAGCCTAATTTTGGCCAGGCACAGTGGCTAACTCCTATAATCCCAGTACTTTGGAAGGCTGAGGCAGGCAGATCAGGCGAAGTCAGGAGTTCAAGACCAGCCTGGCCAACATGGTGAAACCTCATCTCTACTAAAAATACAAAAATTAGTCAGCATTCTGGCACATGCTTGTAATCCCAGCTACTAGGGAGGCTGAGGCGGGAGGATCACTTGATCCTCCCAGGAGGATCGGAGGTTGCTGTGAGCAGAGACTGTGCCACTGCACTCCAGCCTAGGCAACAGAGCAAGATTTCATCTCAAAAAAGAAAAAAAAAAAAAAAAAAACAAAAAACACCTAACTTTTTAGCTTTGCCCAGCTTTCCACAATTAATCTTGACATATAAAACAGTGAGTCCCACACATCTCTGGGCCAATTTTTGCTTGAAAATGGCAGCTCTCTAGCAGCTGTTTGCAACATCAAGGGGATGTACAAGCTCCTCCTCACTTTCCCTGCCTCGGGGCGACCAAACCCTTCTGGTGAGGCACCTGCCAGCTGAGCTGACCACTGAGTTCTTGAGAAAGAGGACTTGCTGAAGTACTTCAAGGCACAGTTGGTACATGTCCTGTCAGATAAGGGGCAGCTGAAACATGCAGCTTTTGCCACATTCTCTAAAAAGCAGCTATAAAGGCATTGACAAGACTCCATCAGTCGTTGAATTTGCAAAAGAGAAAGACCAAGCTCACTCCCCAGGTCCCACTTCAGTCTCAAAAAAAAAAAAAATTCTGATGACCCTGTCAAAGATGATAAAGAAATGAAAGAACTTGGTTATTTAACAGTAGAAAATGGAATTGCACCAAACCATGGGCTGACTTTTCCTAATTCATGCCTCAAATATATGTATCCACCACCTTCCAGCACAATCCTAGCAAACAGAGTAAATGCTTTGGCAAGCATGCCTAAGTTCTATGTACAGGTCCTTCGTCTTATGAATAAAATGAATTTGCCCACACCTTTTAGACCAATTACTGTGCGACCTCCCATGTATGAAGACCATATGCCATTGCATGCACCTCTTCCACCCACATCTCCTCAGCCACCTGAGGAACCTCTTTGGCCAGATGATGATGAGGAATTATCTAATGAAGAATTAGAATATGAAAGCAGTGATGATGAGGGACTGACAGAGAATGAACAAACCAATGGAACTAGCAAATCTTCAGCTCAAAAGACCCAAAACAATAAAGCAGCACCATGTGAAAAAAAAAGAGAAAATTAAAGGATATGTTGAGCACACTTTTGTGTCCTTCACACAGCAGTTTACATCCAGTGCTGTTACCTTCAGATGTATTTGACCAACCACAACCTGTAGGTAATAAAAGAATTGAATTCCATGTATCTACCGACATGCCAGCTGCATTTAAGAAAGATTTAGAGAAGAAACAAAATTGTGAGAAAAAAACTATGATTTACCTGCTACTGAAGTTGATGCATCCAATATAGGATTTGGAAAAATCTTTCCCAAACCTAACTGGAACATCACACAGGAGATTAAAGAAGACTCTGATGAAATGCCATCAGAATGTGTTTCTAGAAGGGAACTGGAAAAGGACAGAATTTCTAGAGAAGAAATGGAAACACTTTCAGTTTTCAGAAGTTATGAACCTGGTGAACAAAAATGTAGAATTTATGTAAAGAATTTAGCTAGACATGTTCAAGAAAAGGACCTTAAGTATATTTTTGGAAGATATGTTGACTTTTCATCAGAAACACAGTGGATCACGTTTGATATACGTTTGATGAAAGAAGGTCGTATGAAAGGACAAGCTTTCACTACACTTCCTAAGGAAAAAGCAGCAGCAAAAGCCTTAAAGGAAGCTAATGGATATGTGCTTTTTGGAAAACCCATGGTGGTTCAATTTGCTCGATCTGCTAGGCCAAAACAAGATCCTAAGGAAGGAAAAAGAAAGTGTTAAAAATTAACAAAGGTTTCTTTTGAATCCTGTATCTTTCAAGTGCTTTCCAACTTGGATAGGAAGAAATTGACCACCTGGACTGTGGAACTGTCCATAATAGCTTTGAAAGTATATTTAAAAATTAAATATATATGCCTTTAAATCAGTGTATTGGAACTATATTACATGTATTTTAATGACTTTCTTCAAATATAATCAATTATTTTCTTTTTCTTTTTTTTCTTTTTTTTGGGGGGCATGGAGTCTTGCTCTGTTGCCCAGACTGGAGTGCAGTGGCACCATCTCAGCTCACTGCAAGCTTCGCCTCCTGAGTTTATGCCATTTTCCTGCCTCAGCCTCCCAAGTAGCTGGGACTACAGGCATCCGCCACCATGCCTGGCTAATTTTTTTTTCTGTATTTTTAGTAGAGACAGGGTTTCACCGTATTAGCCAGGATGGTCGTGATCTCTTGACCTCGTGATCTGCCCACCTCGGCCTCCCAAAGTGCTGGGATTACAGGTGTGAGCCACTGTGCCCGGCTGCGGGTACAGTATTTTAAGTCTAATAATGAAAGAATGCTTACATGTCACATAAAAATGTTATCAACTAACAATTAGAACATCTGGAAATTTTTTGTATATGTGATTCCCTAGTACCTAATTACTGGACAAGCTTTTAAAAAATACACGCTTCTCCCACAAATGATTAAAAAAATCTGTGATTAGTCACACCTGTAACTTGTAAGTTTATTCATTAGTTCATTCAGTAGTTACTTATCGACTACCTACTCTGAGCCAAGTACTCTCATAGAACGTTGAAGAGAAACATATTCATTAACTTCACTCATTCATCTAATAAATTCTGAGAGGTAGGCTCTGTGCTATGTGCTAGAGATATGGTAGTGGATAAGACAAAGTACAACCTGGGAGATAGACAATCAAATAATCACAGTGACCAATTCAAGAGGCAAGAGAATGTTCAGGAAACCAAGGCCAGGAGAGATTGTGACTTTCCCAGGGTACCCAGTTAGTCAGAGAGGAAGCTGGACCTAGAATCTGTCTTCCAGATCTGTTCAGAGGTTACGACATTGAAAACGGCTGTCACTCCCTGCATTCCCGCTATGCTACTTCCTGTGCTGGGTGCTCATTTATCCTCACACATGATGACTCCATTTCATTCTGATACCTTAAAATGATTCTGGAAAGGGAATCCTGAAAGGCCCTGCAAAAGCTTGAAGGCTTTACCTTCCTGCATTCTCCCTGCCCCCAACACATCTGCACATCTCTGAGAGGGGCTCAGTTCTCCCTGGCTCAGTTCCCTGCCCAGGTGACATGTGAGCAATTACAAAGCCATGGAAACTATTCCCAGAACACTGGTTTTCAAGCATGGCTGAATGCCATAATCACCTGGTCAGGGGTCGGGAGAGAGGGAATGCGCTTTAAAACTAGCTTACCAGGCTGGGCACGGTACGGTGGCTGACGCCTGTAATCCCAGCACTTTGGGAGGCTGAGGCAAGTGGATCACTTGAGCTCAAGAGTTCGAGACCAGCCTGGTCAACATGGCAAAAACTCGTCTTCATAAAAATACAAAAATTAGCCAGGCGTGGTAGCAGGCATCTGTAATCCCTGCTACTTGGGAGACTGAGGCACAAGAATCAGTCGCTTGAGCTCGGGAGGCAGAGGTTTCAGTGAGCCAAGATCAAACCACTGTACTCTAGCCTAGGCAACAGAGCAAGACTTCATCTCAAAAAACACAAAACAAAACAAACTAGCTTACCAGCAAGGCATGATCTAATATAGAGGTTACCAAAGTATGCCCCCAGTCCAGCAGCATCAGTAGAATCTTTGAACTTGGTAGAAATGCAGAGTCTTGGGCCCCTTCCCCAACCCCACTGAATGAGAAGTCTATAGGTAGCCCTACCATCTGCAGTCTAACAAGCCCTCTGAATGGTTCTGAGGCTGTAACTATTTATCTAGGAGTTATCAGGTAAGGGCTAGGGACTATTTTTAAGTATTTCAGGTAATTTAGAAGTCTAGAGAGTTGGGAACCACAAGGAGAGCATTCCTCACTGCAAAAAAACACACTTTGGAATGTCCTAGGGCAGTGAGGTATACAAAAGAAAACATTGGAGAAAACTTTCAAGAACAGTAAGTTTAGAAAAATTTGGCAGACAATTTAAAAATTGAAAAGCATTGCTATTAATTACAGTACATGCAAAAGTTACACTATAGGATAAAAAACTTATTTTGCAAAACAATCCTATTTTGAGACCTAGAAAACTAATCTTTCAAAGTTATCTATTCTAGAAACAATTTAAGGAATACATTCCTGAAATAGAGAAAAATGTTCTGTTTCAGTTTTTATCTTAAATAAAAAACATGATATTTTTTTCACTATTTGTTTTCCTATTGACAGTTAATATTACTTTCAATTATTGCTGTTTTAAACGTTCATAATGTTATTTTATATTTGTTAAGCATATCTATATTCTTTATGTTCTTTAATAATTGAAAATTGGGCTGAGTGCAATGGTACAGGCCTGTAATCCTAACAATTTGGGAGGGCAAGGCAGGTGGATTTCTGGAGCCCAGGAGTTTGAGACCAGCCTGGGCAACATGGTGAAACCCCAAACCCCGTCTCCAGACACACAAAGAAAATATATAATAATTAGCTGGGCTTAGTGGACATGCTTGTAGTTCCAGCTACTCAGGAGGCTGAGGTAGGAGGATCGCTTGAACCCAGGAGGTAAAAGCTGCAGTAAGCCAGGCTCACACCACTACACTCCAGTCTGGGTGACAGAGAGAGATTTTGTCTTACAAAGAAGAAAAAAGGAAAATTAATAGGAAAGAGATAAAATGATAAAGACCATCACATTCTTGATTATAGACTGCATAGTATTAGTGAAAATAAAATTCTCAACAACTAAAACTTTTTTCCTCTTATTATTAATTCCAAAGTAAATGTCCCACACAAACACTGTAATAGGATAATTTTTGGCACCAAATCAATACTTGTTATCATATCCCAGGTCTGTCAAGACCCTGGTCAATGGTGTTGTCCCTCTGAGTCTCTTACGAAATTCATGCCAAGTGCCTGGACTGTGCCAAGTAACACCCTCCTTCAAACACAACAACAGCTTTGTGCAGGTGGGAACCTTAGAATCCACACTTTCAAATGGGAGAATGCAAGCATAAAGTAGTTAAGCCATGTAGCTGACTCGGCTGACTCCAGGCAGTCGGCCACCAGTCTTCGTCCCTGCCCTGTCACTGTCCTGTCTCCATCATGCCTAAGGCAGCACCAGAAACACAGTGGATGCTCAGGAAATGCAGCACTATTTTGTTTGTTTGCTTTGTGTATTGGCTTTTGCTTGGGCCAGCTTAAGACTTTCAAAGGCCCGAGTTACTGAAAAGCTTACATAATTCAAATTTTAAAACCATGCTCAACTATAAAGGAAGCTGAACAAAGTCCAACAAAGTCTTTTTCTCATGATGACTCTTCTGATGCTTTATTAAAAGGTCAAATGTAAAAATTCTTTAAAGTAAATGTGTGGGCCAATTTCAAATGATGGAGGGTTCTTTCTAGACATCCCCCTACTCAGGGCTTATGCTAGGTATGACTGAGAGGAGGAGAAGAAAGGTTGCCTTCTACATCGGGGTCCTCAACCCGCGGGCCAGGAACCAGTACTGATCTGTGACCTGTTAGGAATCGGGCTGTACAGCAGGAGGTGAGCTGGCAAGAGAAGCTTCATCTGTGTTTACAGCTGCTCCCCATGGCTTGCATCACCACCTGAGCTCTGCCTCCTGTCGGATCAGCAGTGGCATTAGATTCTTATAGGAGTGTGAACCCTATTGTGAACTGCACATGCAAGGGATCTAGATTGCATGCTCCTTATAAGAATCTAATGCCTGATGATCTGTCACTGTCTCTCACCACCCCCACATGGGGCCGACCATTCAGTTGCAGCAAAACAAGCTCAGAGTACCCTCTGATTCTACATAACGGTGAGTTGCATAATTATTTCACTGTGTATTACAATGAAATAATAGAAATGAATTTCACAATACATGTAATGTGCTTGAATCATCCCAAAACCATCCCCCCACACGGCCAGTCCATGGAAAAACTGTCTTTCATAAAACTAGTCCCTGGTGCCAGAAAGTTTGGAGACCACTGTTCTACATGATCATTGCTTCAGTGCATCCCTGACTCAGCAGATACTTGAGAGAGCTGCAAGAGAAGACTGGGTGCTAGAGGATACTCTCCTGAGGTTTTAAAATTTCACTACCAATTCAGGTTTAGTCGCCTCAGTCAAAAACAATCTTGGAGTCTCACCTCCAAGGACATTTGCTTGAGCATGCAGGCATGGTTGACTTCAGTTCTCACATGAGTGCAAGAGCTCCTCCTACTGGCAGAGGTGAGCGCAACACTCCAGAGTACATGCGTGAGGCAGGCAGCTTCTGTCATCATGGTGTGCCATCATGGTATGGCAAGAAGAAACCAACCTTTGACATGAATTGAATATAAAAACCTGCATCCAATCAAATGCATGGACTTGACTGTCTTGAAAAAATTCAAATTCTTCATCCTAGATTAGCTCTAACTAATTTGGGGTTCTCTCAGCGCATTGGCTGACCAACTCGCCTTCTAAAATGCTAATCACCAAATGCCATACATCCCTGGGTTCCATTCTGAACTGCTCACCTTATTCCAAAGCCCCCATATGAAATGTCTCTTGTGACAAGTGTGGGGAAAATGTGGTGAAGAGTTAAAAGTGAATCTCTTACCTCTTTGAACTGTTTTCTTCGTACTTCGTGTACACAGATACACTTTTGATGTGTTAACTAGAAAATCTGACTAGAAAAGAACAAAGCAGCTGTCACTGGAAGGAAGACACTGACAAAAAAAACCACACAGCCCTTTATTGAAGAACTGTCAAGCCCATCCTACAGTTCTGGGGTTGTCTGTGGTATTTATCAAAGACCTAGATCTGATGCAGGAAATTAAAAATAATAATAATAATAAATCTATCCACTGGGCATTTATTAAAGGAATCTAAAATTATATTACATTTAAAATAACCAAAATTGATATTTTAACAATTCAAATACAAGGTTGTTTTTATTAGTTACATATATAGATGCATATTTGTATATTCCTGTGCATGCTTTCTTACCACAAAAATACACATGTATATATAGAGAATAAAGATATATACATAGATAATGTGTTTACACACAAATTAAAAACATTTTTTTCACTATGAGAAGAATCTTTTAATGTGTTTAAACTTTTTTTTGATATAACCTTTATTTTAATATTACATGTAAAATTGAAGCTTTTAAATATTTCTGAAATTTGCTTAAATGGTCTGTCCAGGAAAGTGGATTCCTGCATTTCATGTTGCTCAATGGACTCACAATATTTTCCTGAATGTCATTCCCAGCTTTGAGATAACATACATGTTTTTCTTCCCTCTATGCCATTATATATTTTTTATAAAATTTTCTGTTCTATGTGCTATTTCAGCCCAGTCCTAATTACTGTATTACATGGAATTCAATTATCTTTTTCTAAGTAAATATACTGTATGTAGTAAGAGTAGTGGCCGGGGGGCGGTGGCTCACACTTGTAATCCCAGCACTTTGGGAGGCCAAGGCAGGTGGATCACCTGGGGTCAGGAGTTCAAGAGCAGCCTGGCTAACATGATGAAATCCTATCTCTACTAAAATTACAAAAATTAGCCAGGTGTGGTGGTAGGCACCTGTAATCCCAGCTACTCAGGAGGCTGAGGTAGCAGAATCGCTTGAACCCAAGAGGCGAAGGTTTCAGTGAGCTGTCATCGCGCCATTGCACTCCAGCTTGGGCAACAAGAGTGAAACTCCATCTCAAAAGATAAATAAATAAATAAGAGTAGTTTTCTGACAAACCCCATGACATGAACATGAGGAGAAAAGAAATCTAGGAGGCAGTGCAGAGAAAAGCAGAATCGATAAAATTGCTAAGTGTAGCTGGAAATAGTCCATATATTCAAACAAATCTATCTCCTCATATTTCCTGGTCACATTGCCAGATTATAGGATAAGCTTCAGACTTGAGGCTTCACATCTTAGCTATATCATTTAAGAGTTGTATTGTCTGTGGGCAGGTTACTTCTGAGACTCAGTTTCTTTGCCTGTAAAACAGGGGTAACAGCTACCTCACAAGGATTGTTTAATTGAGACGTATTTACCACAGCAAGCTCCCCACAACATCAGTTTGAAAGGAAGCAAGTAGATGTTGGATGCCAAAAAAGGGCTTGGGGTGCCACGGTTAAATCCGTTTGAGAGGTGGGACATTGAACAATGCAGAACAGATTTCTCTTTTACAGAACACAATGCAGGGCTTCTCAGAGCCTTTCCCATGCTCACAGATCCTTTTAGTCACAAATAAAATTCAGTATTCAGATTTCCACAGATTTGACCTGAAACCCTTTTATGATGAGTGTTTCTGGGGATTAATGTTTCTCAGAACACATTTTGGGTGCAAAATAAAAGGTTGGGAGAAAAAACGTTTCTAACAGACATCTCAGGTCAACAGAAACTTTTTAATGGTACATTTGAACTTGTTGGCATAAAGACAATGTAACAACAATGGAGAAACTATCTGGTAATTCAGGTCACTACTGCCTCAGTTGCAAAGGGCTTTTCATGGTCTAAATTGGCAACCAAGTGTATTTATCCGTGCATATTAAGAAAAAAAGTATCTAGCCCGGCGCCGTGGCTCACGCCTGTAATCCCATCACTTTGGTAGGCCGAAGCGGGCGGATCACAAGGTGAGTAGATCGAGACCATCCTGGCTCACATGGTGAAACCCCGTCTCTATTAAAAAAAAAAAAAAAAATTAGCTGGGCATGGTGGAGGTCGCCTGTAGTCCCAGCTACTTGGGAGGCTGAGGCAGAAGAATGACGTTAACCCGGGACGCGGAGCTTGCAGTGAGCCGAGATCGCACCACAGCCTGGGCGATAGAGCGAGACGTGAGACTCCGTCTCAAAAAAAAAAAAAAAAGGTATTAGGTAAATAAATGGCTAGAAATGTTTTTCATAGAAAGAATTTGTTAATGATTTAAATTAGATTTCATTATAAGTGGTTTAAATGTATTTGTGTATCTAAACATTTATCAAGTAGGTATCTAAGTTGAGATCAGGACCAGCCCTGGGTAAGATATTGGTGGCCAATTAGGTGGGTTTCATGTTCTTTCTCGCCAGAACAACCCCAAGGAAGATTTTCAAGGGGTTATACTGAGCCCCATGATTCTTGTTTATTTTCAACTCTTAAAAGCCAAAATACTGCATGGAACAAGGGCTCTATAAATATCTCTGTATAATTTAACTTTTCAATCAATTGAAGGCAAGAAGAATTGATGATTCATTTCTCTCCTTTTTAAAATTCTCTCCTCTGAAAATTACAACATTTTCAAAGGATCTGATAAATAATATCAAGTTCATTGGCATTTCAAACAGACAAGACATTTATCTATTTTAAACTATGATGAATGTCATATTTCCATTCAAATTTGGGAAGATCACATTTTCAGCTACCAACCAACTATGGAAAAATCTTTCAGACAACAATAACCTCTTAATTGAAGATTTCTCTTAAAATTTTTAATAGAATAATGTGGGTGTTATCCTTCTGAAAAACAAAATTACTTTTAATGAAGCAGTTCAAAATCAGGGCAGAGAAAGAGCAAAGAGTTTCCTTGAGGTTCTGGTGACAGTTTACATAAAAAGATGTTTTATTTTCTCTTCCCAGGGTGTACACCATCATTTTATCTTATTATTCCTGACATTCAGTTCATCATATTAGCATCTTTGTGGGAAACAAGAAAGCAATTAAGGTTTTTGCTCTTTATTCTTCAGGAGACAGAGATTTTGCGTTTCTTCAAAACTCTTAATGATGAGGCAGACCTGGTCAAACACCAAATGCACGAGTTTTAAAATGCAATAAAGATAGAGCTTTAATAATTTTCAATTACAGTTATTCTGCAATAATGTTAGTGAATCTCATCTAAAAAGTAAATTATTCATTGAATAGGAAATAAGAAAGCTTTGGGATTGTATGAATCTCCCATTTAAAGTTTCACTAAGATTCTCCTTGATAAGGTCCTTTTAAAAGATTACATATTTTATACTTTGTTTCTATCCCCTTTCTTCATTCATGATGCTGTTTCTACTTTTTAATATACTTTTCTAACAAAACACGGTAGTTATAGAGTGGCCATTCAGCCGGGTCTATTCAGAATAAGTATTCATTCACTTGCAGCCAGAAATACTGATAATATGATATTTTTTTATTTAGTTTTAAGAATACATTTTCATTTTAAGCAAATGAAACTTAGAACCAAATAAAAAAAAAACTGTCATTGGCTTTCATTAGAAAATTGGTAGGAAAAGTCTCTCGTGTTGCCTTTGCATTGCGGAATCTTGCCTTTCATGTAAATAAATAGATCATTTATTGGAAAGTGCACAGAATACGGCAAAACTATAGAATCCCAGAAAATATTTTAAATCAAAATAAAATATGACAAAATGAAAAAGGGCAATGCAGACTATTTCCTTTAAAAAAAAAAAAAAAAAAAAAAGCATCGCCCTTCTCCTAGAACTTGAAAACAAGTCATTAACTTAGTCATTTTCTATATCCCCTTTGCAATAATTTCCAGTATTTGTACTCAGATAAATGCTAGATTCTTTATATCTCCCTGCTTTCTTTTCTCTTGCCATGAATTTAGTTGCTTTCGTTAAATCTTCCAACCTTAAAATTGAAGAGGGTGTCACAAATTTAACCTAGTAATTAGATTTGTGCAAAACTTTTGCAATGAAACTTTTGACTGGAAGACTTTACATGTAGAATTCTGGTACATATTCCAAACTTACACAAGACTTATGGGATGTGTTCCTGAGTTCAGTAACAGATAAACTGAAAGTTCCCATCCAATAAATATCATCAACTTAACTCACAAATCAAAGCTGACATGGTTGAGATGCAACTGAAGACCCTGAGGGGTCAAATTCAGTCAGTGATTTCTTTTGAATATTATTTTAGAGTCAATGTGTCTTTTTGTTTGTTTTTTCAAATGTTGTTTAAGAAAGCATTTGTTTATCCATTTCAATGAGAAACTAGGTTGGGACAAGAATAAGGGAATAAATTCCTATATCTGTAGACTCATAGAATAGAGGCAAGAAGAAAATTCTTACAAATGCCTTCGTCTACTAATTTCCCTCATTCCACTTTACAAAGTACTTTGAGTTTATTACAATGACAAAGATTTTAATGACAAAACAAAAGAAAGAGAATCCACACTGGCCCTTAATCAGTATCTCTGACTCTCTAAACAAGATGTGGATGCTTGTATCCTAATTAGCTTAATTTAAGCTACATGTGTAAGTATGTCTAAGACATGAATATTGGGGAAATGTTTTCTGTGAAAATACTCATGAAACGTCTTTGAAGAGGTAACTTTTGTTTTAGAATCCTTTTTGAAAATCTTTCTACTGAGAAAATTAAAGTAGGCCTAATGTAGTGAATATACACATAGTCCTTAAGATCTAAGAGGCCTGGGTTCAAATTCTGACTCAGCCAATTACTAGAAAGCTTTAACTTAACCTCTCTAGTCTTCTGTTTTTTTTCTTTATTTTTTGTTTTTTTTTTTCAAAATGGAGACAATAATAATAGCTACCTCATAGATTATTGAGATGGCCAAAGAAAATAAACATCAAAATTTTCAGACCAGGCACTTAATGAATATGTGCTGATGAATAGTGAATTATTCTAATGAATAATCTGAAGTAATAAGTCATATTCTGCAATCTTGTCAAAGTTTACCTAAGTCAAGAGAAATTGTGGTCTGATGTAAAATTTGGTCCCTTTTAAATCCAGCATCATATACATGATTCTACAATTTCCCCCAAGTGATTATAAAATGCTCAGCAAAAGAAAATGAAAATAAAGTACTTCCTGCATTGCTAAAAGAATGTCCCAATGGAAGCTATATCTTAAATAAAACTTGAATTTGTTTGGAAATCTCACTTGAATAATTGAGATCTTCATATATAGTAATACGTTGAATCCTATATTATAATTGAATCATCATGGGATATTTTTCTCACAGAGATTCACTGTGTATCATCTCTACTTGGCCTTTATTGAAGATGTTTTCTTGGCCCAATGTCTTCATTTCTCAAAAATTCTACTTTTCCATAATTTTATTTTTTGGTCCAGAGATCACAAGAATGGACTAAACAGAGGCACAAAGGTGCAGACAGATATAAGCACTATTGTGTAAAACTAAATGATTTCTACCCTACTTTAGCATAAATGAGTCTCCTGACAAATACTGTAAATAGAAAACTTACTAAAAATGCCTTTGAGTGGTGTGTTTTATTGCCTGTTTGCATAAACAACTTATGTGTGTCTACTTCACTTTCAATGTTGATTTATATTTTACTCTATCGACAAAGAGATTTCGTTGAGGAAGAAACTTATCAAATATTTTCTACCAAAAGCCAAAAGAAACATCTGGCAAGAGTACAAGATCTAGACCCTTGTACACACAGGGTAATCTACTCATTGCAATGCTCCACAAAATGTAAAGTAAGATTTTGTTTTAAACATTCTCATTATAAACACACATAAGGAAACTGGCACACACCAGAGATTTAGGCTCATGTGATTCAGAGGCTACTCAAGGTTCAAACTTCCTTCTGACCTGCTCCTCTGGAGGGCACAAAACTGAGAAGAATGAATCGCGCCTCCAATTTGACCCACTTGTCAATTCCAACCTTGTCAGCCTTGTCAGGGAACCCTATTGCATTAGTCAGCTCAGGCTCCTGTAACAAAATATTACAGATTGGATGGCTTAAACAACAGATATTTATATCTCACAGTTCTGGAGGCTGGAAGTTCAAGATCCAGGTGCCATTTGATTTGGTTCCTAGTGAGGGCCCTCTTCCTGCTTGCAGACAGCTGCCTTCTCCCTGTGTACTCACGTGGCTGAGAGACAGCCTTAGTCTCATCTTCTTCTTTTTTTTTTTTTAAGGATCCTTTTTTTTATTATTATACTTTAAGTTCTAGGGTACATGTGCATAACGTGCAGGTTTGTTACATATGTATACTTGTGCCATGTTGGTATGCTGCACCCATCAACTCGTCAGCACCCATCAACTCGTCATTTACATCAGGTATAACTCCCACTGCAATCCTTCCCCTCTCCCCCCTCCCCGTGATAGGCCCCGGTGTGTGATGTTCCCCTTCCCGAGTCCAAGTGATCTCATTGTTCAGTTCCCACCTATGAGTGAGAACATGCGGTGTTTGGTTTTCTGTTCTTGCGATAGTTTGCTGAGAATGATGGTTTCCAGCTGCATCCATGTCCCTACAAAGCACACGAACTCATCCTTTTTTATGGCTGCATAGTATTCCATGGTGTATATGTGCCACATTTTCTTAATCCAGTCTGTCACTGATGGACATTTGGGTTGATTCCAAGTCTTTGCTATTGTGAATAGTGCCACAATAAACATACGTGTGCATGTGTCTTTATAGCAGCATGATTTATAATCCTTTGGGTATATACCCAGTAATGGGATGGCTGGGTCATATGGTACTTCTAGTTCTAGATCCTTGAGGAATCGCCATACTGTTTTCCATAATGGTTGAACTAGTTTACAATCCCACCAACAGTGTAAAAGTGTTCCTATTTCTCCACATCCTCTCTAGCACCTGTTGTTTCCTGACTTTTTAATGATTGCCATTCTAACTGGTGTGAGATGGTATCTCATTGTGGTTTTGATTTGCATTTCTCTGATGGCCAGTGATGATGAGCATTTTTTCATGTGTCTGTTGGCTGTATGAATGTCCTCTTTTGAGAAATGTCTATGGATTAGAGACTTAAATGTTAGACCTAATACCATAAAAACCCTAGAAGAAAACCTAGGTAATACCATTCAGGACATAGGCATGGGCAAGGACTTCATGTCTAAAACTCCAAAAGCAACGGCAACAAAAGCCAAAATTGACAAATGGGGTCTAATTAAACTAAAGAGCTTCTGCACAGCAAAAGAAACTACCATCAGAGTGAACAGGCAACCTACAGAATGGGAGAATATTTTTGCAATCTACTCATCAGACAAAGGGATAATATCCAGAACCTACAAAGAACTCAAACAAATTTACAAGAAAAAAACAAACAACCCCATCAAAAAGTGGGCAAAGGATATGAATAGTCATCCTCTTCTTAAAATGACAGGAATCCCATCATGGGGGTCCCACTTGCAAGACCTCATCTAAACCTAATTATTTCCCAAAGGTCCCACCTCCAAATGCCATCAACTGAGGGTTGCAGCTTCAATACATGAATTTGGGGCAGGGGTCAAGGGAACATAAAAATACAGTCCATAATACTTGTTTCAATGTGTCAGTGTACCAAATATGACTTCCAAAATTCATAGCAGGGGATAAACTTGTACACATCACTTTACATTTATGAGTGTGCTGGACTAAGTCCCTTAAGGCAAGCTCTGCCTTTACTATTTAAATCAGTGGACAAATAAAATATAAATAATAGTGTCTTTAGACAAATGCATAGTGAGATTTGATTATCTAAATTTTTTAAAGCCATCTAATTTTGCCTTTGTAAATAGACTGCTTGTATATAATTATTTGTAACATTTGTTTACGTGCAGTTACATGAACTTGACCCAGCCCATTATTTACTCTGGCTTTTAAAAACTATGTGCATGATCAAAATATCAATGGCTAATAACATGGAAAAATTGATTTGGGGAAAATAAGAGAGAAAGAGATTTATATCATAGCATTACAACGCAAATTAATGCTTTCATGTCTTTTAAATTTCTATTTTATCATTAATTATGGTGTGATAAAACTTCATAATTAAAATAACTATACCATATGCTGTTATATGTGCCCATTTTATTCTGAAAGGAGATATATATATGTCCTTTCATATGTTTTATTCTCAGCCATCTGTGAAAACTAATCCTGTGGCAAACATGGATCAGCAGTTCTTCAATTTGATGTTATAAAGCGTTAAAATACTTGGGATCCTAGATCCAGACATGTTCAATTGCTATTATATCTTGTTCATAGAAAGCACTCAATACGCCAGAATATGTTCCTGTGAGTTTTGGCATCTATTGTGAGAATGGAGTATTAGTGACCTCATTCGAAGAACTCTGGGTTCTCAAGAGATAAAAAGAAAACCAAGTCTGCTATATAAGCAAGTGTCTGTATTTAAAATCCGTCTTTTGAAAGAGTATGTCATTGGATTTTTGAAAACGAATTTAAATATCAGACTTCTAAGTGGCAAGTTTATTCATTCATATTTACTGTGATTATTTAAATATTTCAATTTATTTTGCATTTATTAATTGATTTTTATCATGCTTTCTCAACAATGTAAAGAAAACTTCTACATGTACCCAAGAGCACTTGCATCCTATACATCCATGGCACCAGGGTGGACTATTGCTCTTCTATCCTATTTTCTACCCTCTGCCATTAGTCTTTTCTCCCATATCAATATCCTTTCAGGTTAACTCATATATTTTCCAATTTCTTGACTCACAATTGCTTCTTCTGTCCCAATCTTCCTTTCCTTCCAAGGTTTTCATTTTTCTCTTTACCTGAAGCTCCTCCTTTAGTGATTATTTTAGCAGGGTTCTATGAGAGAAACACGCTCTCTGGCTTCACCCTTTACTGCCGCATAGTAGATTTCTAGGGTACGTAATTGTACATTGATAGTTCTTTCTCCCAGCATTGTACAGATATTCCATTGTCTTCTGTTACCTGCTATTACTAATGAGAATTCTACTGTTGGAGGAATTACTGCTCCTCTATATGTAATCTGTCTTTTTTCTCTAGCCATCTTTAAGGTTTTCACTTTATCTTTGGTGTTCTACAGTTTATTTGTGGTATTTCTAGTTGTTTATTTATTCTTGCTTACCCTGCTTTGGAGTCAATGTAATTCTTCAATCTGAAGATTCGTATCTTTCATTAATAGTTCACATTATCAACTATAATATAGCTTTTCTTTCATTCATTCTATTCTTTCTTTCAAAAAAAATCTAGCAAATTATTTGGACTTTCTCATTCTACCTTTCAAGACTTTTAATGTCCCTTTCTTATTTTCCAATTCTCTATGACTCTGGGCAGCAATCAATATTATTTCTTTAGATCGTCTCTCTTTCTCTTTCTCTTTCTCTGTCTCTCCCTTCCCTCTCTCCCCTCTATATAGCTAATCTGCTGTTTGACCTATCCATTGAGGTTTATATTCAACATTTTTTGTTTCTGGAACTCCTGATTTGGAACCAAAATTGCCAGTTCTTTTATTTATACTCTCTTTCCTCATTTATGAAGTCTTCAGTAAATTTAAAACTACTTATGTAATATCCTCTTTATAAGCTCAAGTTCATTTCAGTATCAGTTCTCTTACTTGTAAACTTAGTTGATTCTCCCCAATAGTGAATCACTTCCTCACGTACTTCGTAATTTTTATGTTGTGGACACATCATCAGCTGAGGTTATTTTTTCATATGGGAGTCCTATGCATTATGAATTATGGAAACAATTCTATTTTACAGTTTTTTATTTGGTCTGATAGGTGATCTATCCTGTGTCTTAAGTTTCCACGTCAGTATTAAGAATTCAGTCTTTAAAAACTATGCATATGTCTGCTATCCTGATAATTATTCTGGATATGATTCCCTGTATTTATAAATCACTTGGATATTTATTTTTATTTCCTTTGAACCCCACCACAAATTGGTTTTAAAAAGTATTTTATTTGTTTCTTTCTTATCTAGTCTATCGTGTGTTCTTATGCGGGGTCAGAAAGCACCTTCACTAACTGTTCATTGCATTGCAAGAGCTAGACATCCCACCACCGTGTCATTATGTGAAGGTTTAAGAACAATATAACATGCTAGTCTTAGGGAAGAATCATCATTTACCAATGGATTTGGACATCATTTTTCAATGGACCAAGAGGCATGCCTTTATTGATAACTTGGCCTTCCCATCATTTGGCCAATAATTGACCTAATGAGGAACAGAGGCCCCCAGGCAAGCCTGGAGCATCTTGAGCAAATGACTTTAGACACAGGGTCTTAAATTTGATCAGAGAAACATTTGTCCCTGGTTTCTAATTTCTTGTGTCCTGGGAGAAGTGTCTTGTCACACTTAAGATCATCCTGAGGACTGTCTTCTCAACTTTTCAAGTAGGTGGCATACCTTCAGGTGTCTACTCACTTCACAATAATTTACCCTTTCTCTGGAAACTGCTTTTTACCACCGCCCTCATCTCCACAACAATGGGTCACCCACAGCCATGTTTTCACTAACCCAAGTTGGGCCAATCTCATTTTCCCTTCAGGGTATTTAGAATTGAGACAGAATTCAAGTTGTGGCTGGACCTACAGTATCTAAACCTGCAAGGTATAAGGTGACTGGATTCCACACCGTGGAGAGAGAGAAGGATATAGCAGCTCTGAAAGAGAGATAGGGATGAAAAAGAATTCTGACATTGGACCAGTTTCCTATTCTAGTTTTCTCCTGAGGACCAGCTGCATTTCTACACTGATTTCCATACTATATCCTTATAATAAATCACCCATCTTCACTTGAGTTAGATCGAATTGGCTGCCATGTCTTGCAACAAGAAAAATCCTAAGACATTACCCTGGGGATACAAATAGAATCTGTGGCAGATAGCAAGGGAAATACTCTGAGCTCTAGGACAACCAGCATTTGTCCAGCACTGACAATGTGCCAAACAATAGCTGGTGCTGAAAAATCAAATACTAAAAAGACAGTTCCAGCCCTGGAGTATCTTACTGAGTAAAAGAGTAGAGAGAAAGACACATGAACATATGATGCAATACAAAATAACTCACCACCTCAAAGAAAGTTTTCTGTGTTTCTCCACTTCCACACCACTAGCCAGACTAGGTTGGGTGCCTCTCCTATAGCACCCTGTGGTTATCACGATCACTAATATATCAGACACTGTGTATAGGTTATCTATTCACTGGACCACCTCTTTTGTAAACTGTGAGCTCTTTGGAAACAGAAATGGTGCTTTTCACCACAGTATTCCAAATAAATTGCAAAGTTTCTATGAAATAGCAGTTGCACAATAAATATTTGCTAAACAAATGACTACATGAAAAAACAAATGAAGGTACCTGTACACAAATAGGACAGAAGAAAGAATAAGTAATTTATTTTATCTGGAAAAGACTTAGAGGATCTTTCAAGGAGGCAGTATAATGTACAAGATAAGAACACTGATTTTGGAGCCAGAGATGCCTGAAAGCACAGAGTGGATCCCACGTATATCAGCGACACAATCTTTTCTTCATCTGAAATGTGGAGATGCTCTTGATCAATATCTCACAGAGCTATTGTGAATATGATGTACAGAAGAGTATCCAAAAGGACACACACACTCATACCAGGTAGAGTCTGATTTTCAGGGAAAGAAAAGAGGATGAAACTGCAGAACCTCAGAGGCCAAGCTCTTCTCCTGCATGTTCTCTCTGTGCCATTTTTAAATTGGCTGGTGGGATTAAGAATGCAGCTTTAAGCACCTCTGTATCTGCTATTTGCCAACTTTAGCATGCAGAACTCAAGGATTTGTAGCCGGGATGGAAGTGGGTTCCACACAATTGGGGGCTTATGGGAAATGACTAAGAGGAGAGCTCTGGGAATGGTAGGAGTCCAGTCTAGGAGAGTGACTAAAGGGTCCATCAATTACCAGGACACGTTATTTTGGCGACACAGGTAGACTTGTGTTTATGTGAGTAGGCAGTAAAGGAACATGTGATTTCAATAGCAGATGTCTCAATAAGTGACTCTGACAAATATCTGGTTGATAGAAGGGTGGTTCCAGAGGATTCAGTTTAGAACTGCTACAGGGGTATGAGAATAAGATCTTACTCTAAGAGAAAGAGAGGCTGCAAAACTCTTGTTCATGCATCATCAATGGGGCCAATATCACTCCAAGGGGACAAAAATTGTTCCTTAAGGGTTTAAAATCTTAGATACTATAATGATTTTTAGCCATCTAATTGGCCACAGAACATAAGCAGATACATAGTATATCTGTGGTATATTATTCAATTCAGGCTGCCATAACAAACATCCATAGTAAGGATGGCTTAAACAGCAAAAAATTGCTTTTCATTGATCTGGAAACTGAAAAGTTCAAGATCAAAATGCCAGCAATGTGAGTTTCATTCTGGAGCATCTTCTCTTGGCTTGTGGGCAGCCATCATCTCACTGCGTGCTGACAGGATCTCTTCTTTGTGTGCATGCAGGGAGGGAGTGAGCAAGCTCTCCAGTGTCCCTTCTTACAAAAGCACTAATCTCATTGTGAAAGCCCCACCCTCAAGACCTCATCTAACCCCAATTATATCCCAAAGGCCCCATCTCCAACTATCATCACATTGGAGCTTCAACATATGAATTTGGGTGGTGGAGGGGAACACAAACATTCAGCCTGTATGATGTGGTTTTAAATTATAATAGGTGAAAAGTAGCAATTAGGGAAAAACAAGTCTAAATCAGCTCCTTAGGTGAGTTATGATTTAAAAAAAAAAAAACCCGCAAGAATTGTGAAACACTAACATGGATAAGCTATGCCAGGCTTGCTATTGGCTGACCTCATTTGTAGCACTTATATTGCCTGCCTGCGTAAACCCAGCCTTCCACAAGTCATCCCTTTCCCCATGTTCTTATACCTGCAATTCCAGAGGCGGCCACCAGGGTGCCTTGTTGCTATTAGAGCCATGTGGCTTGAGCAGCTGGGCTTCCCGTTAACAGAGAGATGATTTTTACATTTCATTATAGCTCTTAAAAAAAATGAGATAGAGCTCTTCAAGAAACCAGTCTACACAATCAGCATTGGTTAAACATTCATGTTTAAAGGACAAGGGGAAAACACGACTAAATCCAAAATGGTACCTCTGACTGACTTTGGATGATTATTAATTACTGTGTAAATTAACTTGAAGATTAAATATAATTGTTTCTAATTATATTTTTAAAGTCTTTAAATTATACACCATAGAGTGAAACTATGATTGAATGAGACTGATGATCTAGGAAGACGTACCAGGTGTATCCTTCCCATCTCACCTAACACATTGCAGGATGTCTTCAATTTAAGAAGCATGAATCCAAATACATGGTAGGTAAAATTCTCCATGTATCTGGGTCCCTTCATTGCAATTTGTAAGACAGAAGCACCTTTCAGAGGCTGGTATGTAGAATCCTCTTTCCCCCTCATTCTCTACATCCTCTTAATTCATGTGACAAATACATTTTCCTTTTATGATCTCTTTTATAGACTACCAAAAGAAATTTGAGAAGGATTAAAATGTCAATTCACACACAAATAATTCAAATTAGAAAAAAAAAAACAAAAACTAAGGAAGAAATTCTGAAAGTAGAACTGAGAACAACAGGGTTGAGTAAAGAACAGCTCCCTGCTCTCTACTAAATTAAGTCCAAACAGCTTTCCCCAGCTCTTGACGTCATTCCTGTTGCAATCCCAACTTTCCTTTCTACACTTATTGGCAACCATTTCTCTGCATGAAATCTTCATTTCAGCCAAATCGAGACCACTCCTAATTTATGACACATAAGCTAGTTTTCCTATTTCATATATTTTCTCAAACCTTCCCTCCCTTTTATATTTTCTTACCTTGTTCCATACCCTACAGCCTCATTTCTACATGCCCAATCCGGGTAATTAATTCAAGGCCTAATTCAAATGCTGTCTTCTCTGTTAGGACTCTCTTTGTGCTCTGCCATCAAATGAGCTTTCCTTCCCTTTCTTTTGAATCCAAGTAACATTTAATTTGGTTCTGTCTTTTATCACTTTAGTCTCCATTTTACCCGGTCCCCCTCTATGTAGTTTAAACTTCTTGATGGCATATCTATGCCTTATTCAACATTCTATTTCCACATAGCTCTCAAGACAATGCATTACATACACTGGGTGTCCAATACTTGCAGAAGCTGCTCTGTCCCCAGCTCCAGCAATGTGAGTGAGTTGTGGATGTCACTCAAATTGGAAGTAGTATTTGCAATTCAATGTGAGCTCTTCAGAAAATAGCTCTTATTAGGCAGTGGCTTTTATGAATCATTAACAGGCAGCAGCAGTACTGGGGATTAATTTTAATAATATTTCTGTTACAAAATTCAAAGGCTATCTTAACCAAAACATGTATATCCCAGACAAGTGCACCTGTTGATGATTGCAATGACCACAGCTGAATTTTAAGAGTCGTCCCTTAGTTAAAAAGCTTTGTAAAGCCTTGCCTCCCCATGTGTGGTCCAGAGACTGTCAGCATGGGGTCCACCTGGGAGCTTGTTAGAAATGCAAAATCTGGCTAGGTGCTGTGGCTCACACTTGTAATCCAACACTTTGGGAGGCTGAGGTGGGAGACTAGGTTGAGGCCAGGAGTTCGAGACCAGCCTGGGTAACATACAAAGACCCTAATCTCCAGAAAAAAAAAAAAGTAGCCAGGTGTGGTGGCATGTGCCTGTGGTCCCAGCTACTCAGGAGACTGGGGTGGGAGGACTGCTTGAGCCCAGGAGTTTGAAACTACAGTGTGCTATGATCATGCCACTGCACTCCAGCCTGGGAAACAGAACTAGACCCTGTCTCTTTAAAAACAAAACAAAAAAAAGGCAGATTCTCAGGCTGCCCTCCAGACCGGTGGGATTAGGCCTGCATTTTAACAAATACACACAAAGTGTAGAAGCTCTGGTTTAAATGTTTAAAAGGAAATTTACTAAATTTTCAGTGTCCATTTATTTGGACATATATTTAGGTCCAAATATATTCTGTCCATACATTTTATTCGGTGGATATATCAGAAGAGCTTGTTCAGTATATTTAGTAGAATTTAAAGTCAAGAAGTTAATTGCACATAATATGAAAACAAGAATTAAAAGGAATTAAAATAACATCTCAAATCACTGTTTCTTGCATTTTTTGCCCTCAGACTTCCAGAAAGCAGCCAAGAGAAAGTGTTGAGGAGTAGGGAGCACCAACTATATCGTTATTTCTGAAATTTCTCTTTTCATGAAAGAAATGAAAAACACTAAATATCAACATGACAGGGTTGGAATGAAGAGGAGGTTTCCAAGGTGGGGCTCATGAAATCCAAATTGTTTGAGTCGAGTCTTCAAGGAGAAACAGAGCTTCTCTCACCTCTAAGGAGAGGCCCAAAAGACCCCTGAGAAGACTAGAAATATAGTCTCCCTGCCACGCTGACACCCTTAATTATGGCTTTTGAGCTTTTGATGTTCTGACACATAAATAGCTAAAAATTTGCTTTTTCATTTTGTGCACTTGCAAGTTGGAAATGTCATCAAGTTTCATCAAGATTGAAATGGGGTCCAATTTGCTAAAAATGCCTCATGCATAAGGAAGTTTTGTGCTCTCTTCCACATGGGAGTCAGCCTGCACAATACATTATGCACCTCGTGCTGGAAAGATCTCGACATGCCACTCAAATACTGAAACGGAGGGAGCAGTCACGCTTCAGGGTCTTTGCACTTTCAGAGGGAGGGGCCCCTAGCCCTCAAATATTCAATTCCCAAATAAAACTGTTCTATGTACTCGCTGTAAAAGTACTGATGTATAAACTCCACCCCCAGCTTCTCCCCGCTCATTATTTCTGAATCACAGACGGTTATTGTGTGGCGCTATGCCCCTAACACAAAGAAAAGCAGACTAATGGTGAAAAATAATTGCTATTTTACGTCTCTTTTGCTTTTAGGAAAGTATAAAACTAACAACTTTTTCTTTAACAATAGGAAAGCAAAGTGAATTAGTCAATGGAAAGATTACTTTCCTATAATTTCAGCCTGTCCTTTAACATTGGGGTTACATTTCCCTTGATTCTGTCTGGAGACTATGGATGGAGAAAAAAAAAATCTCTCCGTGAATAAGGTTCTATATCTGATGGCAATCCTTGAGAAAAGTGCTTGGGTTAGGCATGTTTGTTTCCTTTCCCAATGTTGATTTTTTTTTTTTTTAACTGCTTCCCCCCCTGAATTTACACATAATTACTACTTTAAATAGAATAGTTGAGGCTACTGAGAACCTATATTAGAAGGAGTCTTTCTGTTCAGAAGTTCACATTGAAAGGAACAGAATCCTAAAATTTGTCAGATTATTTCCCATGGGAGAGCCATATGTGAAAAACGAAGGTCTGGAAGTAATTGAGCTTCTAACTTTCCAACATACCCACACATAGAGATATATGCCCCAAGCCTTGACACCCAGCTTATGTTGACTGCCACAAAAGCAAGTTTCTGTGGAACCTCTTGAAGTGTCCTAAAAATTTATAACAGTTTTGCATGTTCATTTGAAAGACGTTTTAAAATAGTTTTAAGCTCCTGGCACTCAGGAGTTTTAAGCTCCTGGTCCGACATGGTTTGGGATACACCTTGATCCAGCTCCTTTTCCCTTGGGGGTGTCCTCTCCATGTTCAGAATTAAGGGTTCCAGTGACCATAATAGTTTTAAACTTTACATATTACCTAGGGTTTTTACTTCTATTAGCATCATCAAATAGCAAATATTAATTGCATATCTACTGCTAGTCAGGCACTCTGCGAATCTCTTGCATATATGAGTTCACTCACTGGTTAAAATATTCCTGGAGGCAGGAACTGGTAGCTCCATGTTACAGATGTGGAAACTGAGACTTGGAGAAGTTAAGTTACTAGTTCACAGTATTGCAGCATAGAAAAAAAATGAGGTTCTGCTGATTGCTACACTAAACTGCCTATTCGTATTTGCTTTTAACAAATATAAAAGTCCTGTGAAGACTTTATTGGACTCTCACATTCAGAAGAGGAAACCAAGACTCCCAGTTTAACATCATACAATCAATAAATCGCAGAAAAATCAATCCAGGATCTTCTGACTCGAACACCATTGGGTTTTCCGTTCTACCACAGAAGCTTAGATCATTTCCGAGTCTACATTTCTAGAAATCTATGATGGGGAAAAAAAAAAAAAAAAAAGCTTAAATGAATCAATAGAACATGCTGAAACTTGGAGACTTTATTTTCATGCAAATAGTCTCAGGATGAAGGGCAAGACATAAAGATTCAATGACCTTAATTGTAAAAGAATTAGAAATTCCATTAGTAACTATCACAATTTAATAACGCTCATTTTTTGCAAGAATGGGTGATAGTTACAGGAAATTATAGCAACCTCTTAATTTCTAAGATGATTGTTTCAAGTGCATTTTCCTAGCTAAAGATTAGATGCCTTTTTTAGCTGCCAATAACAAAAGAGTTGAGTAAGAATTTTCGCCAATAAGAAGTTTTCTATCTTCAGAGCTGTCTAAATTAGGAGTGGGCTATCTTGTGCAGTAGTAAGTTTCCTGCTCCCAGGAGAATTCAAGTAGAAACTAGATGACAACTTGTCAAGGATGTAACCGAAGAGATTCATAATCTTTTAGGGTGACATACTTTTTGAGAATCTAACAAAAGCCATTGATGTTTTCACCATAAAAATGTATAGATGTGCAAATTTTGCATACACTGGGATAAGACGTTCGCTCTGCCATGTCTATATGACAGGAAATCGTTTGGCTTGGCATTAACCTCATACATCTAGATGCAGGTAACTTATGTAAACTGGGAAACATTGCCATAGCCTTTGTTTCTTCTCTCTCCCTCAATCTGGTCTCCACATTCACATGGAAATACTGATTGCAATCTGGCATATTTTGTTTGGCCTACATGATGGTTTGCTTTTTTTTTTTTAATTTGTTAAATCAAGAGATTTCATTTAAAAATCCAGGTTTGGGGGTTTTGTTGAAAAACCTCAGATACTCAGGTAACCGTGGGCCTGCATTCCAGCACGGTACCAATTTGTTGAAGCTTAGTGGAAGCCACTCCTTTAGGTGGGGCATGCCAGTTTGCCAGAGTCCACATCACTCAAGTGCCAACCTTGGCCTGCTTTACTTATTTATGTGACCTATTTCAGTGTGCATTTGAGTTTGCAATCCCTGAAATAGAAAAATGATTTTTGGTAGAAAGTTTTCCAAATTGGCTATCAAAGGGGCTGGTCTGCTTCCCTTTCATCACACCATTCTTCTCAATAGAGAGGCACAGTACATAAGAGAGGGAAAGGGAAATGAGGCTGGGCCAAAGCAAAGAGAGGAGCAGAGCAATTAAAGCCCAAGGAACAACCAAATACATCCATTAACTTTTGCTCTCTATGTCCGTTCTCTCCTGATGACTACAGAGACCCAGTTTGCATGTATTTAGAGACCAGGGACAACATGCAATCCTTTGAACCAGGAGCTGACTCTCTAAGCTCACTGACTGTGAGCTTGAACTTGGAGCTGTTCGTACAAGATCAGTGATGAATTCTCCCTCCTTTACCCAGTTTACCTTGTAGAATAGACATGATATCACCCCGGCCACCCAGCTCATTGGTGAAAGAGGAATGAAAAATCTGGGAAAGAAGGGGCCTGAACTAGAGACTAGAGATGCTCCTCCAATGGTCTTTCCATTCAACTACAAAGTGGGATCCTCAGAAAAATCCCAGACGTCCCTAGAAAAATTACTACAGATGGTCTTCAAATTTGATAAGAATCATACTTCAGTATGTTATATGTTCACAGTTAAAACAGTTTTTTGATGCCAAATTGAAGTATTTTTACATCAGCTGATGAACAGATATTCCTCACAGTTTCATGATGGCTTTGTTATATTTCATCTGGGTAGCAGCTTATGGGAATTTGTTTGAAAATTGTATTATTATTGCTAAGAATAGAGAAAAGGAGGAAAAGAAGAAATTGCTGATTTTAGTTAAAAAAAAAAATGTGTAGAGCTTATAAACTTTATTCAGATAAGACTAAGATGGAATCTCTAAACATCCTGAAAATGGCAAGCGTGTTTCCTCAGTTGAATGCTCACTGGACTTCAGTTATGTGTTAACTATGAAGGAAAAGACCTAAGTCAAGAACACAAAGGAAATGTTGAAAATATATTAAAGACAGAAACCAGTGGATATAACCAGGGAATTGATCATTTGTTTCCAACATTGGGACTCCACCAAACCTTCATAACTTGTATTATAAAACCTCATAACTTATAATCATTGTTCAACCATCTATATTTCATCTATGTTTGCAAGAAGCCATTATCTGCGAAGTCAGGGGATTATAATTTTAGTTTTGTTATTAATTGATTTTTCAGCTTTATTTAAGCCACTTAATCTTTCTGGTCTCTTTACTTATGAGTCAAATGAGGAATTCCATCATTTCAGGGATACTGGAAGGACAAAATGCAACCATAGATACAAATATGCTTGCAAGAGGTAAAAGGCTTTCCAGATGTAAGGTATTTTAAATACATTAGCATGTAATGTAAATAGCACTTATTGTCTCATGTAAAATCATAATTCACAATGAAGGAAGTTACTTTGTTTTCTCAAAAACACTACAAAATTAAAAGACGTGTTTATTTTCGCACTCTTTAATCTATACAATTAATGTACTTGGGATGGCCTCATCCAGCATCAAAATAAACCTATATGTAAACAACGAGGTAAATTATCAAATAATAATTATGCCTCTAATAATGCAATTCTTCTAAGTTTTTTTTTCATAAAGAATGTCCCCAATATTTTCCCAGGTAAAATAATCAACATAAAATTTAGAAAATAAGTAATTGTAAGTACCTAAATATGTGTTTACTTCTTCCATCCTGTCATTTGTTATTATAACATGTATGGTTTTAAATATTGGACCCATCTTATTTATAACAACATTGGATAGTGCTACTCATTTATCTGTTGAAGAAAGGCAATTTGGAGGAGGGGGTAGCTACAGTGATAGCAATTTGTCATTAACAGCAGTTGTAATTATATAGCCTCATCTACACATTACTGCACCATCTTGTGCATTTTCCCTGTCTAAGACTAAATATCTTCTAAACCATAATAATCCACCAGATCAAAAATTCAGCTGCTTATGAAAGTGAGAAAATAGTGATTTACATGTTACACTTTAAAAGCTTCATCAAAGCTGTAATAATTTTGTTGGATAAACAATGTGATTCTCGAGATTAATAAGAATTTCTAAATATGAACAATATGTACCCTGAGGAGAATATTATCTAACAAGGAACTGATAAATTATGTTGGGCAAATAATCTGCATACTAAAATATGTGTAATGGAGACAGGAAATTAAATATTGAAATGTGTAAATAATACACAGTTTGGTATGTTGATTTTTTCCCCCCTTAGTTGGGCTAGATCCCAGCTTCAAAATAATAGATGTCCCAATGCATGTCCTTGTCACTCACACGAGAGAACAGAGTAAATTAACATATCGCTCAGATTCACATTCACTCTAGGCAGGAAATTGGAAGTTCTTCGATGAGTTCCATTTGGAAGACATTCTTGGGAAAGAATTAGGGAAAAATTTCTATGAAATTTTTTTCTAGACTTCAGAAAACTACATTTGGTGCCTTTTTTTTTTTCACTCTCTCAAGTGGATAACTGCCTTTGAAAACTGGAATAAAATGCTGCTGGTTTGAAAGACAACGATGGGTCGGGTGTAGTGGCTCACGCCCGCAATCCCAGCACTTTGGGAGGCCAAGATAAGCAGACTGCTTGAGTTCAAGAGTTCGAAACCAGCCTGAGCAATATGGTGAAACTTCGTCTCTACAAAAAAATACAAAAATCAGCCAGACGTTATGGCTTGTATCTGTAGTTCCACTTACTCAGAGGGCTGAGGTGGGAGGATTGCTTGAGCCTGGGAGGTCGAGGCTGCAGTGAGCTGTGATGGTGCCACTGCACTCCAGCCTGAGTGATAGAGCAAGACCGTGTCTCAAAAAAAAAATAAAAGAGTATGACAATATGTATCCCCGATGAAAATACTGCCAAAACTAAATTAATCAGAGTGTTGATATAGGACCTGGACTTTGTAGCTGAGCCTTGGCTGAAAATTTCCTTAGAAGACCATTTCACCAGCCATTTCTGGTAGGCCATTCAGGAAGGCTTCACTAAAGCCATATGTGAAGTTGGCAAAACTCATGTGAAACTATGTTCTTCTTCAGGACAGTTACTTCTGGGAGGAGATAAGCTGAGAGGTCTTCACAGGTGTGCATAATGAGCACGCAAATACAGAGAGAGGGATGGTGCGGGGGAGCAAAAACTCCCCAGAAGATTGGGTTGTGAAAGAGTAATAAATGTTAACCAGGCAAAGAGCAGGTAACTGCAGAGGGGACCATGTGAGCAAGAACTTGGAGGAATGAGACATATTTGCCAAAACTTAAGTAGGAGATGGAGAATGTTTAGAAACAAGACTGCAGGAGAAATCAAGGCCAAACTGAAGGCAACAAAGCACAAGCTTTAAGAAAATATTAATAATTTTGGCAAAACACATAATTGACAAACAATTGATATCCAGAATATATAAACAGTTATAAATCAATAAAAAGCCTATCCAGTTGAAAAACAGATAAAAAATTTTAGACAAATTTCTAGAACACAAACCCTAAATGACCATAGAAACATTTTAGAAGATGTATACTTGTGGTAAGAATGGGAAAAACGGAAGTCAAAACACAATGAGGTATCATTTAAAACCCATCAGATATACAAATCTGACAATACTGAGTGCAATCAAAATGTGGAACAACCAGAACTTTTATACACTGTTAATGGGAGAGCAAATTGGTATAATCACTCAAGAGAACTATGTGGCAATGGTCAATAAAAGTTTAAAATGCCAATACCTTTGATCCAACAATTCACCTTTTTGTAATAGACCTTGGAAATAAGTATAATATGTGTGTGTAAATATACGTGTGCAAAAATCTTAATAGAAGTAGTGTTTATATTTGAAATATATATAAATAACATAAATGTCTAACAAAAGGAAATAGCACAAAAAAGCGTGATCTATTCATACAGTGAAACATTAAATTGCATTAAAAATAAACTAGAGCTGCACATACCAAAGGTGAATCTCTTAAATTTAATACTAAGTGACATAGAGAAAAAACTAGCTGCAGAAAGCTATAGACCTTATCATACTAGTCATATAAAGTCTGAAAACAGGGGGTGTAATAATCTATATTGCTTCAAGACACACATAGATACAGTAAAATGTAAAGAAAAGCAAGGTAAATGAAAACAACAATCGCCACACTTAAGAGAAGGGTTTTTTACTACAGGGGCACAAAACCCCTGGGAGTTTCTCCTCATTCTGATAATATTTTATTTCTTAAGCAGGGTGATAGGGACATAGGAATACATTGTACTATCCTTTGTACCTTTTTGTACGCTTTACACTTCAAAGTAAAATTTTAGAAATGAAAAGGAGGCCGGGCATGGTAGCTCATGCCTGTAATCCCAGCACTTTGGGAGGCCAAGGTGGGTGGATCACAAGGTCAGGAGCTTAAGACCAGCCTGGCCAAGATGGTGAAAACCCATCTCTACTAAAAATACACAAATTAACCTGGCCTGGTGGCGGGCGCCTGTAGTCCCAGCTACTCGGGAGACTGAGGCAGGAGAATTGCTTGAACCCGGGAGGCGGAGGTTGCAGTGAGCCAAGATTGTGTTACTGCACTCTAGCCTGGGCGACGAGCAAGACTCCATTTCCAAACAAAAAAAAAAAAAAAAAAAGAAAGAAACAGAAAGCTCACTCAGGTGGCAGTAGGGAGAATGGAACAGGATGGGAGGGAAGGGAGAGACGCAAGATGTGTGAGACCACTTTCAATTTGCAGGGATTCCTGCCATTGATGAAACAATACACAAACCCTATATTTCCCAAGAAGGTTTGGACAAGATGCTGACTTTATCTGGACTCTAGTCTCAAAAACACCTAGACTCTAGAGGCAAAATTGCCCTGCAATAATTTCTACATCTCTCCCAAAAACCCACAAGTGGGTAAATTTGGCAAAGGCAGCACAAACTTAAAGCTGGAGAACACAGATGACTTAATTCTAATTCAAAAGTAATATCACATTCCCCAAGGAGGGGGGAAAAAGCTAATTTAACCTTTCAACCCCTTGCTCCCTATTTATTATGTGGTGAGAATAATACAAAGAATGTTGTGAGGATTAATACATTCATTTCTCAAACTTTGTAGATAAAAATACGTGCCATAAGTGCTTTATTTTAAGAACTATGAAATGGTTTGTTTATTCCAGTATCCCATTCAGCCATTTCTCAAACCTTATCTCCCAGTTCTGGGTTTTGAGATGAATATAGGGTCTTTTAAATGATTGCGAGTAACCTTTGAGGATTATGCATTTTAAGCCCTGGTTCACAATGAATATGTGACCAGATATATGTCACATAGGAGAAAGTCAAAAATATAATCCCTAAAAGGTTAATGATACAAATTGTATTTGGAGTTTCAATTTGCCATAATAATTCTGAGCCCTTTAGAGTCAGTGACTTCAGTCTTGGCACCCAATGTCTGCCAATACAAAGACATCCTGATTTGGGGCCTCTTAGGAATAAGCTAGGGTTTGGGCTAGAAGGCAACGTATCAAGTTATACAATTTAATGGAAATATGTAGACTATAGGCTTTATGAAAATAGCAAAAGAAGTTTATTCAAGTAATTTTCCTAATAGCAGGTAATGGTTTATACCAGTTCATCCACAATTTTGTGCCTACCCTCCTTTGGAGAAAGAACCAACACTTGGAATAAGGATGTCCTGCTTTCAAAGGACGGTAGGCCTCATGGCCAAGAAACAGAATCATGAGTGCCATCTAGGGCCCACATCTCTCCTGACCTTGGCTTTGTTTTTTCTTTGTTTGAACAACAATTCTGACTATTTTGTGTAAACTCCAAATTCATTCATTCATCCCACAATTATCTACCAGAGTTATGGCTTTTCACAGTTCTCTTTTACCAGCTGTGTTAAAATCAGTGTTTGGGGTGGCACCTGATACTCATTCGTGCCTGGGTCAGCATTTCCCAGATTAGGTTATGAGATGCTCATATGTGATCTGCAAGGGGAGAAAAACAACTCTTATGATTCATTAGCCATATGATCATGTCTTCTTCCAGGAAGATCACAGGTCGTGTTTGTATTTTCAATTTAGAGAATGTCACAGGCTAGTTTTACATGGTTCAATCCAGTGTTTCTCAAACTCACCAGGCCATAGACATCTCTCAACGTCTCATAGCACTTTAGGGTTACACAGAACAGGGTTTGATCAACACTGTTCTAGACATACACTCTGTGACCTTCTTACCAGAATGAGGAGCTACATGGACAATAAAAACATGTTGCTGTTAATTAACTGATTCTGTCGGCAGCTTCTAAGATGACCCCCGCAATGGTCTTCATCTCTTGGTATTTATGGCCTCGTGTAGTCTCCTTCCTTTGAGTATAAATAGGGCCTGTAACCTACTTGTAACCAAAAAGTCATAGTAGTATGTCACTTTCAGGATTAGTCATAGATGTGACTTTTGTCTTGTTAGCAGACTCTCTCTCTCTCTCTCTCTCTCTCTCTCTCTCTCTGTCTGAGAGAAGGGCTCACTCTGTGGCCCAGGCTGGAGTGCAGTGGGGCAATCATAGCTCACTGCAGCTTCAACTTCCTGGGCTCAACAATCCTCTCATCTCAGTCTCCTGAGTAGCTGGAACTACAGGTATGCACCACCGCACCAACCTAACTTTTGTAATTTTTATAGAGAGGAGGTCCCACTATGTTGCCCAGGCTGATCTCAAACTCCTGGCCTCAAGGTATCCTTCCACCTTGGCCTCCCAAAGTGCTGGGATTACTGGCATCAGATAATTAACAGAATCAGTTAATTAACAGCAACATGTTGTGACTGTCCATGTAGCTCTTCATTCTGGTAACAAGGTCACAGAATGTATGTCTAGAACAGTGTTGATCACCAGCCAAGACCGTCTAACTTGCTAGCTTAGATGAAGCAAGCAACCAAGTAGAAGAGGCCCACCTGGCAAGGAACTGGTGGTGGCCTCTGTCCAGCAGCCAGCAGGAAACTGAGGTTCTCAGTTCAATGACCCACAAGGAACTAAATCCTGCCAAAACCATGTGAGGTTAGAGGAAGGGCCTCCCCCAGTAAAACCTTCAAATGAGACCTTATCCTTGGCCAATACCTTGAATGTGGACCTGTCAGAGACCCTAAGGCAGAAAGCTCAGCTCAGTCATGCTGGACTCATGTCCACAGAAACTGTGGAATAATAAACATGTGTTAGATTCAGACTCTAAGTTTGTGGTAATGCAGCAATAGATAACTAGTGCAATTAAGTAGTTAATTATTGATTAATAATCTTATATGTGTCAGTGATATGCATTGAGATGCAACCATACGTCAAATTAGTTACTTTCTCAGACCCCACAGAACTTCTAGTGGAGTGGGGGAAATAAGCACTGACATATTATAGTTAACAAGAATATTATAGTTAACATTTATATAGCATTTATCTGTGGCACATATTAAATAGTCTAAGCGCTTTCTATGTATTTTCTTATTTAACCCTCAAAACAACTCCTAAGAACCATTACTGTCTATATTTTATAGGTGAGGAAACTGAGGCCAAGAGAAATTGAGTGCTCAGGTTCCCCTTCCTGGCAATTAGCAGAGCTGGGTGCTGAGCCTACTTTTTAAACATAATGCTAAAATCACGCTATCAAACGTGAAATATATACTGTGATGAGTCCTACAAAGAAAAGTATATGATTCCACAAGAGTCTCTTATACAGGATTTGAGATGGAGCAGGGACCTCTCTTAGGAGCCTGTCAGGCACCTCCCTCTCCCATCAAGCATGGAAATAAAGGTAATTCTTGAGTTTCTTTAAGGGAAATTCCAGGCACCTAGCTAGCCCTGAGAAGCAAATGAGCAACTTGATAAGCAAGAAGGTAATAGTAGCTTAAAAACACAGCCAAGGAAGTTTGAGTAAAGAGATGGTTTGTTCCCTATAGGAACTAAAGATAACCTCTTAACATATATACTCGTGTGGTTTTTCAGAAACCTGGACCTCCACCAAATGGATCCACTGGCACATAGACCTAAGATAAGGGAAAACTGAGGACTGAACGCTGACCTCCATTCTTTGCTCTAAATCTCTTCCTGAGGGGCCTGGAGGTGATGATGCTTACCAGCCAGAGTTAACATTGTTTTCTGCTGACCCCAAAATTTTAAACAAAGTTTCACCTCCTTAACTAATTGCATATTAGAAAACCTTTGAATCCACCTGTGACTCCTGTGGGATCCTGCTTTGAGATGCCCTGCCTTTTTAGGTGAAATCAATGTACAGACTCTATGTATTGATGTATGACTTTGCCTATAACCTCTCACTCCCCGCCTTTAAAAACCCTTACCTGTAACCTGTCAGGAAGCTCAAGACTTCAGCATTAGCTGCCTGATTCTCCTTGGTTGGCACCCTGCAATAAATGCCTCACTCTTTCTGCCATCTCAATGTCAGTGTCTGGCTTTGCCGCACAGGATAGGTGGACCCACCTTCAGTTCAGTAACATTTAGCCAACTAGGGAGTAAGGGCCACTTAAGCTGAAATATGAAATTTAAGTAAAACTTTATTTAAGAGAGATAGGCATTGCAGGCTGTGAGAATAGCAAACACAAAGGCTCTGTGGCAGGCAGGGACAATTTAAATCCGACAGAATGGAAAAAGGCCATTCAGGGTGGGACTGAGACACTGGGGAGAGGTGAGAGAGATCAGAAGAGCCAGACAATGCAGAGAATTTCAGAGCATATTAAGTAATTTTGTCTTTATCTTAAGAGCAATGGAGTGGAACATCATCAAAGGTATTTAGTGGGGATGGGGGAGTGGGAGGCTCATGATCATATTTACATTTTGAGAACATCACTCTGAACTCTGGAGTAGAATATACTGCAAGGAGTCAATAACAGATGTCTGAGGCTATTAATGAGTTCAGAACAGATGTCATGAGGCTATTAGATGAGATCCTGGTGGTGGCCTAAACAGTGGAGCCGATAGGGATGGAGAGCAGCAGGCATGATCAAGAGATATTTTGAAGATGAAGTCAGTGATTGGGTAAGGGAAGGTGACGGGAGAGTTCAAGGAGGATTCAAAGGTTCCAGCCATGCACAATCTGAATTTTACATAATTTGCACCAATTTCAGGCTGATGGTTCCTGATTTCCAAAGTCAAAGGCAGCGCCTCAGGAAAGTTGGCCCCCAGAGTCAGGTTTGTGGTTTCCCCATATATCACAACATAAAACATTGAAAACTTACTACAGAAGGTTAGGGGTTGCAAAACATCCCCCAAAGGCACCTAAGGGCTTTGACTGAGGACTTCAATTGCCCATTTAAGAATCAAAAAGCTTTGGTTTTAGAAAACAGATTTTTTTTAATGAATGGGCCAATATGGTTTTGCTCCAGGCATCATTTCAAACACTTTCTTCAGAAGTATTTCTGAGTCTCAGTTTGCATCTGTAAACTAAAGAACCAAAGAGGTCTGCCCACTCTGCCCCGCCACATGGGATACATGGAATTTCACAATCTCGACTCCTTTGCAAAGCTATTCAGCGATCTCTGTGCACCATACCCAAAGCCCACCCTTGCATCCAGCTGGAAGGACATTACTAAATGTAACGCTCCAAAGAGGAACCCCGTGTGCACCATGTAAATAAGAAATTATCTTAAAGACAGTTTTTTAAATTCAGAAGATGGTTATGGCAGAGGTCTAACACAGAGAAAGTCACTTAGTCATCTACAAACAACCAAGTTGCCTTTTCTTGAGGCAGAAAGATCTACAATCCAAGCCATTGACAATCTAAGAGCGCATCATCCTCAAAAGTCTTAACAGCTGGTCCAGATCATTTCTCCAGCTCTTGTTTAGTTTTTGGTAGCCTCAATTTTCTTATCCACAAAATGGGCATAACAACAGTTACCCATAAACTTGCTGTGGGAATTAAGTCAACTTACCATGAAAGATGTTTGACACACTGCCTGACATAGAGTGTGCTCTCTGTCAGTGCTCATTATTCTGATTATGCCCTGTCCCATGCTATTCAGAGAAGAAGGCAAGAACATTGAAGGCAGAGAAAAGACAGCCCTTTAGCTATGGAAGCTCACAATGTTGTGGAAGAGACATGAAACAAGCAAGGGCTTATAATATGAGGCTCAGCAAAGATACCCAGCCGTGCTTCCGATCACTCCACTCCCTTGCTCCTCCCATGGTTCTCACTACTCCCACCCCAGGAGAGCCCCCTGAGGATCTCTGGCACTGATCTGCAGAAGAAAATATGAAGAATATTTATCTGGTGGGAAACAACAACAACAACAAAAAACAAAACAAAACACACTAGACAACACATCTGGAGACCCTCCCTTAGAACTTTATCAAGCAAATCACTAAACTTGTCTGTCTCAGGTACCTCTTCCACAAATAAAAGGAATCATGGTCACACACATCTATACACAAAAGTACATTTCCATTTATGACAGGATAAAATGAGATGCCAAGTGAACATGTAATTAAAAAATAAAGCATCCAGTGTCTATTAAGCTCCGACTATGTGCTGAGCGCAATGTAATAAGTGTTGAACAGAATACAGAACGAGTTTATGCACCACTCCAGCTTGGGAACAAAGAAGAAAGATTCTTCTTTGGGTGGGACAAAGAATAGCAGTTTGAAATTAAACAGTACAAAACAGGATATAATAAAGTGATAGATGATGTAGGAGAGATGATCATATCATATGATTCTAGAATGATGAGAAAACAATGAGAGGAAAGCTTTATATATAAAAAAAAAAGCATGAGTTTCATCAAGAAAGATGATGAAATGGAATGTAGAAGTTATTCCAGGTGAAAAATGATGCAACTGATGACCCACAGGTGGAAATGAGTAAGGCATATTTGGAGGAAACAGAAGTGTCCATCATGTATATTCTCATGTACCCCATAAATACATATATATCTACTATGTGCCCATAAAACTTAAAAATAAAAAAAAACTAAAACTATATATAGCTTCAGGAGCATAATCTTTGAAAACCTCATCTAATTCCACTCTCATTTCATTGCTTAATTTCAAAGCAAGTATCACTTTGCATACAGGCAAACTGAGACCAGAGAGGTTCATTTCCAAGTCAAAGTTAACCAGCATGGTGGAAACCCAGGCCTAGAGCCTAGATCTTCACTTCCTTATTCCTAGATGCCTCTTGGATATTAGTGGTTTCAGGCTCAATGAGGAGAAAGTAAAAAACAAAACAAAATGTTTTTTGAAAAAATCCCTTTAATTTCTTTTAGTTCGTGTGTGAACTAAAAGAAGGCAGAAAGGGGTTCCAAAATTTAGGCATGTGGAGTTCAACCAAATATTTGAGATTATAATATTATTCCTTCTGAGAACCCTGCCTGTCCACTATCATTAGCTATCTTTGAGTTCATACCTTTTGACTTTTAGAAAAATACAGTTTAAAGGAATGAAGGCTCCTCCAGCATCTATTGTGTGCCTGTCCTATGAGTCTCTAGTTTATGGAGACATCACCAAATATTTGCCTGTCACTCCCAGCTTATGATGTTGCCAGACTTGTTTATTAGGCTGTCCCTATATGTCAGCACTCTTTGATATTGGAAGTGGTTACTTTCAAGATGCCTTATCAACAGATTTGGAAGGGAATTGCTCAAGGTGACTACGATCGGGATTTTGTAAAATCAGTGAACAACAGGAAGTCAGTCCCTACTGATAAAGTTTTACTTCAAATTATCAATGTGTCATAAAGTTGACAAAAATTATTTTGGCTGTAGCAGGCAGATGTGCCCAGATAGTCCCCGGTCGCAGGACAGAGCCTGAAAACCATACGAATCCTACCAACCCGAAGCCGTTCTGAGTTTGTTTCAGTGGAAAGCTCTATGGATGAGCCAGGAGAGATCCGGGAAATACAAATGCATTACTGTGAAAGGCGGCTGCGACCTATGCCTGAGGGCTTCACACACACAATCATTTAGGATCCTCGTCTCCCAAGTGCCTTGAAATGGTTGGAAATTATGCAGACTGTGCCATGTTGCAGCCTAATCAAAAATAGACTTGTGCATTTTTCCCCCTTGGGTCACGTGTTAGGTCATCCAGCACAAAGTACAATACGCTAAGCCATCCAAAGTGTCGATTCACCCCATTTGTATGTGGTCTATGATGGATGGATGAGCAGAGATTAAATGAGACCCCTTTCTCAGAGGCTAACATAAGTTACAGTCCCACTTACATGTCAAGCCTAAGTATAATATTAACATATACATTGATCCTGCGTTTTTAGAAGGAGGAGGAAGAAAGGATTTCTAATAATATGCTACTGCATACAAAATTTATCTAAGTAAATAATTATTTTTAAGCCTCAGATTCAGGCAGCTTTAGTATTCCACATTATGCTAATGTTTGACAATTACTAAGTGTGGGTATCAGCCAGTGGTTTTTTTTTTTTTTTAAGTTTAATTTAAAGCAATTTGACATGGAAAGGTTATTACTTTAGTTGCCAATAAAAGCTGTACTTTTAACATAAGTGTACAGTAGGCCCTAGGGTATGTGACTATTATCTTTTCTGCAATTATGTGGTGTTCTACATAAATGTTTAAAAAAAACTTGGAAATATCAAAAGTACTAACTTAGATACAATATGAAAGTTGAATAGAGAGAGAACGAAAACCCGATTATTTTAGACACAACATGGGTTGAGGTTTCCTCCTAGAGGTTATACTGGGAACAACACCAGCTGGCTTTGAATAAATTAATTCAAACTATATCTTAAAAACACACACTTAGCAACCAGAATATCGATTTTATGAACATTCTGTCTTGAGATACAGTTGTTCAATTTCACAAGCTAAATGCCATTAACAGTAAGAGCAAGTCTCTGAACCAATTAACCTATTTTCTGGAGTTGCTGTGCTACCAAAATAAAAAGAACATTTCTCAGATGGTATTTGCCATCCTAAGATTTCATATGTCCTAGAGAAAAGAAAATAATTTATTACCAGTAATTGGGTAAACTTTTTCTCTTTCCTTGATCTTTTAGGAAGATTGGACTTGAACAAAACAAAATACTATTTTTTTCTTAAAAAGAAAGAAAGCAGCCCTATCCCAGCTAACCTCCCTTCACCTTTTTACATTTGTCTCTGGGGTGTTCATATTTAACGAATGGGGAAAAGTCAAGGAAAAGAGGGTAGGAAAGAATTTAATCAATAGCTACTGCCAATTTTTCATTATTATGGGATACTCCCTTCCTATAATAGGAAATCACTCAAGAAAAGTAAGGCCAGCAAAATGGGGACATTTACCCAGCCATCTGCTTAATAGGAGCATTTAATCCATCAAAGGAGAGAGATGCAGGGCTGGCAAAAGCAGAGTCCCACACTCTGCCTGTAAAGACTGACCCATGGGAGTCAAAGTTGCTCCTGGACAAAGACTTTTTTTAAACCTTGCAAAAATTATCATCATTATTATTAACAAGAATAAATTTATATTTTTTGAAAACATCAAAAAATGGCCCCTACCAAAACACCTTGAAAGCATCACCTTATTATTCCTCAAAATAACCCGAAGAGGTAGGTGCTGTTCTGACATGCATTTCCCAATGGAGAAACACAAGCTACCACTTGTGATAGTGGTGATTGGTCATGCTGGGAGTCCAACACTCATCACCCTCATCCCCACTCCCACCCCCTGTCCGTCTGCCTACACAATGCACCATGTTATGACAGTGAAGCAGTTAGCAGCACAGGCTTTCTGAGTTTGAATCCTAAATTCATTATGTCCAAGCTGAATAACCTTGGCTAATTTACTTCTCTGTTTGACTCAGTTTTCCTGTGCATTAATTGGGGATAATAATTGCACTTACCTCATAAAACTACTGTGAAGATTGCATGTGTTGATGCCTATTAAGCACAGAAAACCTGTACTCATAGTGTACATTCATTAATTAATGTTAATCAGTATATTATGATTGCTTTTCAACATATATGTATTAGCTTGCTTTAGTAAAACTCTTCTATTCTTGTCTGGGCTTTTAGAGAGATCCTCAGATAAACCCATCTTCTTGGGAAAAGTCAGAATACAGCAAATTATAGCAAGCAATATAACAAGCAGTTTGTTTTTTCAAGCGTCCTCTTTTATTGCCCCATTTTAGTGCAGAGGAAACATATTTTTAAATTTAGCAACTTCTATTTTGACTCTCAGTGACCCTGAGCAGACCCTGGTCTGCTCATCATTTTGCTGAGGCATAAACGTGAAATGAAACAGAAATTTTCTGAGTGAAAATGCACAATGTGCCTAGTCACTTGCCCAGTAGCCATCTCACAGTTCATTGTTATCAACATAACTCTGATCTGAGATCTTGAGGGATAACATATTTTCTTATCATCTCTACCTTATTGTATAGAGAAAATCATAACCAATAGAGAGGCTTGCAAGTTTCTGAATCCAAGGAACTACTATAATACCTTTGACTAGTTTAATCTCTACCCCTTGAATTATCTCTTTTGATAATTCCCAACAAAACTATTATAGAAATATTATCACAGTTTCAAAAAAGAGGAAACTGAGGCTCAGTAACTGAACGACAATAACTCATCCACATGAAATATACATCTCAGCTGCTGTCTCACCTTCTCTAAAATAATCTCAAATTTAACAGAGAAGGGCTTAGCCAATTTATACATGGGCTTTCTCTCATTTTTCTCTTATCCATATACCTTGTCTTTCATCCCTATTTACTTTCTCACTTCCATTGCTGATGCACCATGGTGAACATCTGTTATTTCTGCCTTCCTCCTCTTCCTTATAATATCATGGTTTTCCCTTGAAACTATCCCTTAATCCATTCTCTGTCCATGTGACTTACTTAGTATGACTAACCTAGTCTCTGTTCCATGGTTGGCCATAGGCACAGGTTTAATCAATAAGAACACATATATCCTAACCCAAGAGACAAACTCAGGGATTGGCGTGAAACCTAAGTCTATTGTTGAATGTCTGTTGGAAGCATTAGAAAAGAGAAGCTATCATTATCCTAAGGTTGCATGAACTCT
This sequence comes from Theropithecus gelada, assembly GCF_003255815.1. Taxonomy (NCBI): domain Eukaryota; kingdom Metazoa; phylum Chordata; class Mammalia; order Primates; family Cercopithecidae; genus Theropithecus; species Theropithecus gelada. The sequence continues at coordinate 70,048,559 of NC_037669.1, forward strand.
AAACTATAACCCTAGAGCATTTGGAGACCCTAAGTGAAGAAAACCTGCCTGGGAATAAAGCCATCACAGAGGAAGGCAGAACCAAAGTATGGAAAGAAGGCAAATGTTTGTATCATTAGTTAAGCCCCTGGATTCAGCCACACCTTAAGCAATGCTGTCCCCTAGATATTTTAGTGATGCCAGACAATAAAGCATCTTTTTAATTTACTATAAAAAATGGGCTAGGTTTCTGACATTTGCCCCTCTCTTTAATAACTCATCCATACACCCCTTAAACAAGCATAAATTAGTATGCATATTTATTTATAAATAAGCATACTGCCTTCTTTTAGAGCTATGACTGCCTCGGTGTGTGTCTGCTGTAGAGAGTGAAGTTCTGGAGAACTGAAATGCCCATGGTTCTCTTTTGATCATTCTTGGCACATTTCTCCGAATGCTGTTTTGATGACAAATAACAAGGATAATGCCTTCCCCAGCCCACTCCATTTCTTAAACGGGAAAGCCTTCCTTCTCTTCTCTCATGTTTTCTACCGAGTGAGAAAATAACTCCAGTGTCGTCTCTGCTAATGAGAACATGCGTGGCTATACCACTTGGATCTCAGAGGAAGGATATTCCTCCCTCCCTGCGGAAGGAATCCACAAAATTATTGAGTCAATAGAGCTGTCTCATTTCAAAGGTGGAGTCTACTTTTGGACTCATGTGCATACAAAGAAAAAGGTCTCAGGCCGAGATCTCTAAGTTGGCAAGAATATGTATAATATGTATCTAAAGTGCATGGCACTGGCTACTCCTCCTAAAATAAACATTTGTACCTCTCAGGAAACTTTTTAAGTTAATTTTCCATCAAATTAAATAAGCTAATGTTTATTTGCAGATAGAATTCTGGGATGAGACTGGGTCAAAATAGAAGACAATTTATGGCCCAAAGCTACAAAGTCAGGGTCAAATAAGAAGAGTATCCTTTAACCACTGGCCACTGTGAACATTTCAGAGAAACAACATGAAAGAGATCCAGGGCAAGAGGAGAACTTCAATATAGTGAATCCTCAGTGTCCTGGAGAAAGCAAAGGCCAGTTAAAGATTGCCTGAAGCTCAGAGATGGCATCTCTCAGGTTCAGAAAGGGGTTATATGGTGCTTCGACTTTTCAGTCAAACAGCCGTGGGCTGTATTTGTGGCTCAGCTGGGAGCTCTGCAACCTTGGGCATGTTGCTTTACTTTTTCTATACCTCAGTTTTTCCCCTCAGCTAAATGAAACTAATAATGCCTCCTGGGATTGTCATGGGGATTAAATGAATAAGCCCATGCATGTGTAAATTACTGAGGACACTACATTGCATGGGGAAAATGCTCAATGCATGTTAACTCTGCTGTTAGAACTAATCATAATCACTATGAGAACTCATTACATGCAAAGATTTCTCCAGCAAGGACATTTGAAATAATTCAAGAACCCTGTAGCCGCAGATTTAGGGGGCTGAATTTACAGAATTTGAAGAAGCCAGTTCTAGAAGAGACAGAAAAATCTTACCAGGCCTGGGAGGACTTGTAACCAAAATCTGCTTCAGGTTGGAAGTCTGAGGCTCTTGCTTTAGCATCCGACCCAGACAGAACTCAGCATGGTGAAAGAAAGCAGGGCAGGCTGCCCAATAAGCTTTACCAGAGAACCCAGTGGATTTTATCCTAGCTCAACCATGCCAGAGTAAAATTGTGGGCAGGAAAAGCTCAGATCTCTATCTTTGCATGTATTTTCTTTTACTTTCATTACTAAGAAATGGATCCTTTTGAAAATACCCAAATTCGTCTTGGTTAAAATGAGGGAAAATAATTTTCACACTTGAGGCAGAAGATAAAGAGATTGATACACCCACAGAGGATAACTATGAGTCTACAAAATAGAGCTATCACGTATAACCTTGACATATGGTGATGTGAGAAGAGAGAAGGCAAGCCATGGCCCCTGAGCCAGGCTCAGGAGGATTTTTGTCAGCACCAAAGATAAAACTTGCTTCCTTCACTGGTTTTCTTAGTAATAACAGACTGACCTTTTGTTGAAATGACTTGCCACATCCAATAAGAATTTTTTAAAAGGTTTTTGGAAATAATACAGTGACCATGATAAATACTTACTTGAAAAGTGATGCTTTTAAGAAACCCACAGCCAACTATTACATGTTCTTAAACAGTCTAGACTTCTTAGTATTGTTTTATTCCTTAAAATCGAAACAGAAGCCCTAGAGCCATAGGCTGTGATTGAGGTTTCACTCGTTGATCAGCTTATGACTTCTTTAAAAGAGTATCTCACTGCAAGAGAACTTGTTCTATTGCTCTGCTCTACATCTCACACTAGTCTTTCCTGTATTTGGGAGGAACTAGATTATGAAACTGATAGTAACTGCAACGTAGAGTTTGTAAAAGGCTGACACTATATAATTATTTGTATTTAAATTGGCTCTACTAACAATAATCATATTATGCTTATTAAAATATTAATAAAATCCAGAAGAAACATAAAATGTATTCATAAAATTTGGGAAAGGTACGAGTTTGGGAGGAAGAATGACTTCCCTCAATATTTCAAGAAGAGGTCCCTTAGTTTAATGTGAACTTGGTAATGGAAGACTTATTCAAATTAGGAAACTTACCCAAATCAAAGTAGTCCCACTGACCACCCCTAGATGGAGGGAATTTAGCAAATGAAGGGTCTTAAAACTTACAAATGTTCGAGCCTTACTGGACTGGCTCCCCTACGTTTGTCTCAATGTCGTGAGTGGCAATAAAATATCCTGGCTAGCAATCAAGTCATGAAGGTGATAATGAAAAAAGGGGAACCCAAAAAGAATTCTCGTGTGGTTATTCAGTAGTCAGCCCTTACCAATGAGAAGGATATTAAACAGATAACTATGAACTGTTTCTTGCTGTCAAAATATATTTTTCAGGATTGGGAAGGTTGGTAAAAACTTAGCTGGTAAAAACTTAGTTCCAACAGCAGAGTTAACATGCATTGAACATTTTCCCCATGCAATGTAGTGTCCTCAGTAATTTACACATGCATGGGCTTATTCATTTAATCCCCATGACAATCCCAGGAGGCATTATTAACTAAATATAGTGAAGGTCAAACCAGTATATAGTTGGAAAAGGTGCCCACTCTACAGTTTGATGTGAGAGGCATCTGAAGCCATGCCACTTCCAAATATGACCTCTTGACCTCTTTATCCAGAAACAGTAACTAACCCTCTCCCCTCTGCCCTCACTGATTCCTCCCCAGAACTCACCCACACCCACCTAGTCTTGAGATAAGACATCTTGTTTCCAAGCACATGCTATTCTAATGTATACATTGTGTCCAGGAGGGATAAGCTTGTAGTCCTTTGCTAAGGATTCATTATTTTGTCAATGTAATTAGTTGTTTTACCCTACTATAGTCCCATTTCCATCTGTAAATTGTGGATACTAGTGGTACTTACCTCACAAAATTGCTTGCAAATTAAACAAAATAATTCATATAGTGTGCCTGGAACACAGTAGGTGCTGAATAGATATTGTCTCCTTTTGTAGTTGCTGCTGTTGTCTGCAAGTAATAAAATGTCAGTCTCATGGTTATGACTCTAAAATTTGAAAATATAGAATTAACGGGGAGGGAAAGCTGTCATGGAGGTAACGCAGGGAAGTGCCTGGCTGAGCAACTCAACACAAGGGTCGGAACCATGGGAAGTGTGGACAGGCACGAAGGCAAGGGGCCTGTACCCCTTTCCCATTACTCTACTTCTAAACAAATTATCCTCTCCAACCCCAGCATATCCACTGAGAAATGAGGAAGAAAAATAATCTCTTCAAATTTTATTAAATGGTTCACAGGCCACTTTTCTTTCCCTTCTAAGTAGAAGTAGGCTGCATGATTTAGACGCTCCTAATGAAAGATTTTCTCAGCTCTGTTAATTAGTGTCAATTGCAATGGTGGTTTCTGTTTCAAATCCATTCTTGTTTGCCACTTTACCCTTACATGATTCTAGAAAAGGGCTGCAGCAGGCTAGAGGTAACCCCTAATAAACAGTCTCCAGGCAAAATAATTTGGATGAGTTCCTGAGGGCACTCCCACTGAGGTTTGTTTACAAATCTGGTGCTGAAGAACAACACACAAAAGCAGTGAGAAACACGCGTGTGATGAGCATCCTGATGTGACAGTGTCAAGGTAGAAGAGTGAGATGGGGAATCAAAATTCATTTAAAGTGTGTGTGCTGGTATATTTCATAGTAAATCTCAAGGTCTCTGGTTGAGATTCCAATTAGCCTGAATTATGAAAATAGCTAATGCTAGGAATAATAGCTATGTAAGTGCTTCTCATCTCCACTCATTCATTCATTCACTCATTCCACCCTTATTGACGGAGCTCCTCCTTGCGATGCAGCTTACAGTTTCACTAGAAAGACAGACATCAAAATGAATCATGCAAAAATATATGTACAGAGGGAGACACTGTGTGAAGGTTAACTAAGGATGAGATGACAGCTCATAATAAGAGGTCAGATTTCAATGCAGGAAAGGAAGTCAAGGAAGGAAGGCGATGTTCTAAAATGATATGCAGAACTGAGACCTGAGGTCTGCAGGAGTTCACCAAACAAAGCTTCAGGAAAGAAAGGAAGGCAGCAAAAAGCGCATGAATCCCTACTGCCTTGAAGAAGACCTCCACCTTGATGCCCTCAACACCCAGAGGCATTCAAAGAAATCCAGCAATTGTTGGAGAACAACTCATAATTTAAGGTCCTGATCCTGTCTTTGAACAAAGTCATGGCCAAGATTTGGTGACTCATACAGATGGGATAAGGAGGAACCACTTCAGCCCTTCCCTTAGTTGCTAGAAGTCGGGGATAGAGGTGACATAGAAATCTGTGCATGAGAATGATTTTCCACAGTTCCTGGCTTGAACAGAAAAGAGATGACCCAAAGCAGTTGCTATAAAGACAGGGAGCTGACATGTAAACTTTAAACTTCAGAGTAATGATATCTCCCATAAGTATTTATGTTACAGTCACATGTGGCCTCAGAATGGAAACCAAATGGCAAGCGATACAATCCTTTCAAGACGGCCAGTTTTGGCAAATGATCACAATCCTGAGCTGTTAAATAAAAGGGAGTGCTTTTGCTTCTAATAACCAAGCCCTGTGCCCCTGAGGAGTCCTACAGATCAACAAAAGTCCTTAGGGTCTGAGGTTCACCAATAGCCAAGGAAATGACAATGAAGATTATTTCTGCTCCCTTTCCCAGGGGCCACTTTATGAATCAAGAATTAGTAGCAAAACACAGAGACCTGAGAGCCAGGCTGTCTGGATTTGAATCCTAGTTCCATCATTTACCAGCCAATGTGATCTTGGGCAAATTATTTAACCTCTTGCCTCAGTTTCTACATCTGAGAAATGGGGATAGCAACCACATCTATCTCATAGGGCTGTCAGGAAGATTAAATGAGTTATTTTAAAAACAGTACATGGTAGATTCTATAGCAGCATTTGCCATTGGGAGAGTAATTGTTAATCCTCCCTACATTTCATGTAGAGTCCTGTTTTACAGATAAGGCTCAGAGAAAACAAGAAGGCTACCCAAGAACACACAGCTCAGTGAAGAGCAGATCTGGGGTTCAAACACCTGTTCACACCACTCCACATTTTTTCCACTGACTACACTATGTTCCCCCTAAGCATTGGCAAATAAGTGCGTGTGAAACAAGAAAAGGACCAGAAACCAAGGTGGTGTGAGGGTTCATTTTCCTAAGGAAAAAAGGCTGAGAATTTACCAGCAATAATTTCTCTCCAAACCACCTTCCCCACCAACATGTAGCCCAACTCTACATGTTGTTTATCCTTCAGTTCTCAGATTAAATGTCGTTTCTACAGAAACACTCCCCATACTGCCCTGAATCCCTGGCCTAGGTTAGCTCCTTCTGGGAAATGCTCTTAAAGACATTGGACTGTCATTAACTAATATTAATCACAATTATATCAACATTATTTGTTATATGGATTATTTGTTTAGACTGTCTCTCCCATTGTGTTACCAGACAGAAGCAACACTGTTCTTATTTGAGCCAGAGTGGGTCTCCTAATATCCACTGCCCTTGTTCACTCCATGATCTCCAAACAAGCCCACTAGGTAAGTTCTGAGGGAGGCTCTTAGGCTAACACCAGGACAGAGTTGACTGACATCTTCAACATCAATTGATTTGTTCCTGTGTTGGAATAACAGTCAAAGCAGGGCCTCCCATTACCAAGTCATAGCACTACACCTGCACAGCAAAACACTCTCATGTGAACCCATCCGTCTTTGAGTCAATCTAGAAAGCCGTCTGAGTGTCACGCTAATCATTTTGGCTACACTCCTTACCCTAAACTCATCTTTCTCCTCAATGACTTGGGTATTTCTAGAGTCAATAATTTGTGGTGTCACATTTTTAATTTTAGGTGTCACATTCCTGCATTTTCTACATGAGGACTAATTTCAGAAAAAGCACCTGTGAATATCTATTGATTGTTCATTGTACTTTGTAGAAAAGTGCAACAATATTTATCAAACTCAAATAAGAGAAGCTCCTGGCCTGTGAAACATGTGCCAGAAGGTTCCTTTAAGTGACTTCATTCATTCACTCGCTCTGCAAATATATACTGAATCCATACTATGTCACTATATGCCAGTTCTGAAAATGTCTGCATAATTCATTTGTTCTGTCAGTCACTGCAACATATATTCATTGAGTGCCTGCCATGCACAAGGTGGGCTACAAATAATGGGGAATGAGTGAAGAGCCTGTCTTCGTGGAGCTTACAGTCTTGTTAGGATGAAAGATTGTCAGTAAGCAAATTAATTAGGAAATTATAAGTGGTGATAAAAAGTATGAAGAGGCCGGGCGCAGTGGCTCACGCCTGTAATCCCAGCACTTTGGGAGGCTGAGGCGGGCAGATCACAAGGTCAGGAGATTGAGACCACGCTGGCTAACACGGTGAAACGCTGTCTCTATTAAAAATACGAAAAATTAGCCGGGCGTAGTGGCGGGTGCCTGTAGTCCCAGCTACTTCGGAGGCTAAGGCAGGAGAATGGAGTGAACCCGGGAGGCAGAGTTTGCAGTGAGCCGAGATGGCGCCACTGTACTCCAGCCTGGGGGACAGAGCGAGACTCCGTCTCAAACAAAGACAAAACCAAAACAACAACAACAACAACAAAGAAAACTATGAAGAAATTAGAGTGCTGAGATAGACGGTAACAGTATCAATGAACAAAACTGACTAAGATATCTGGGGATACCTATCAATACAGCAATTAAAAGTCTGTTGTTCAGAGTCAGAGAAACAACTTTTGTAGCCATTACAAAATACCCACCTCCCTGGGCTGCAAATGGAGTGAGCTCTAGGCCCTGGGTTATCCTTATACTTGAACACTTAGTAGAAACCACAGGAACCACATCTCCAAAGGTTATCAGTTGGATCTTTTTTTTCACACTTCTAAGGATCATTTTTGCAATATCGTTATATTGATTTTACCACATTTCTCAATCTATTCAAGTAAGTTATACAGATAATGATTTATAGGACAAAAACACAATGGAAGGAAAAAAATTATTTGGTTAAAAAAAAAACAAAAAACGGAGTCAGGGATTGGAGAATTATGTAAATTAATGTCAGTTAGAATGCTGTAGCCAGTAAGAGTCTTATAGACAAAATAGGGTTTTGCAGGGAAGAAGAGGAGAGTGGCATTTAGATAAGCCAATAGAAACAGAGCATGCACTGCAGATAGGGAGAAGAGTATACACAAAGGCACAAGAACAATCTGTCTCAGCACTATTTCTATATGTACATGTATTTGTTCATCCCCCATTATTGTTTCAGTCATTGCTGTTTCCCATACCTTAACTCATTTAGTCCTTAAAGCAATCAATAGGTAACAATCCATTATACAGAAACTTGCCTTAGGTTGGGTTGCTGAGGAACAGAGGCTTAAGCAGAAATTCAAGTGCATGTGATTTATCTGGGCAAGAAGGGACCAGACTAGGGTAAGGAGAAGGAAAGAGTTAAGCCAAAAAATTTTCAGAGGCACCTGTTTTCTTCCTCCTAGAAGGGTTGTACAACACTTGTTTGTCCTGACAGTGAGTGCCTCCTGATATTGTGTGCTCTAGGCACTTCGCTGTCCTCACCTCACCTAGTCTGGATCCTGGACTTAATTTAGAACAAACCTGTAATGAAAATTGAAGCCAGATAGAGAAGGTGAAAAAGCCAATCAAGAATCCCAGGCAAAGTCTAGCCGTGGTCTAACCCATGGCAAGAGAGGCATTCTGGAGCATAAATTGCATGACAGAATGGTGCAAAGGAGCTGGGCTTTTGCGTCACCCATATCAGCAAGTCATTGACTGCCCCTGAGGAGAGCACAGCTATATGCTGTTAGCTGCAGCACTCACAGCAGCTGGGGGCTGGGTGCACTGATGGTTAAAGAGGCTCCAGATGGGGCACTAAGTGTGTGTGTGTCACATCATTGGGAAAAAGAAGAATCTAGTACAGATGCCTCTCGACTTACAGTGGGGTTATGTTTTGATACCCCCCATAAGTTGACAGTATCATAAGTCAAAAATGCATTTAATACGCCTAACCTACCAAACATCATAGCCTATCCTAATCCACCTTAAGTGTGCTCAGAATACTTACATTAGCACACATTTGGGCAAAATCATCTAACACAAAGCCTATTTTATAGGAAAGTGCTGAATATCTCATTTAGTTTATTGACTACTGTACTGCAAGGAAAAAAACAGAACAGTTGTACGGGTACTTGAAGCACAGCTTCTACTGAATGCATATCGCTTTCACACCATTGTGAAGTCAAAAAATCATGAATCACACCATCATAAGTTGGGGTCCATCCATACTTATAGAGGCAGCAAGTGTTTAGTTCCTGGGTCTCTGGGGAAGCCTTGATTTGTAGCATTTGCTAATTTTCCTAGGGAAAATACTCCCACCATAGCTGATTTCTGGCTGTCAAGATGATCAATGGACTGAGAGTTAAGAAGAGATACCCACAAGTTTTCGGTGATTCCAGCATACCACTCCATGGAAGTTAAGCAACTTAGCCAGAGACTCATAGAGGAACCAGAATTTGATCTCAGGCAGTCTTACCCCACACATTTAGGCATATCCACAGTAGCATATAAAGCATGAATCTGCAAACTTTTTCTGTGAATGGCCAGAGAGTAAATATTTTCTGCTTTGCATTCTCTGTTGCAACTACTCAATTTTGCTCTTCAGTGCAAAAGCAGCCATAGACGGTACATAAAAGAAGAGCACGACTGTGTTCCAACTGAACTCTATTTACAAAAACAGGCAGTGGGTCAGATTTAGTCCATGGATTGTATTTTGCCAACATCTGTTATAGATGTGATTTAATTATTTTTATAATAAATAACATCTGCTATTTGCTTATTGAACTGAGTCAGCACTAAAGTGAGGCAAGAGAGTTGCCCAGGACATAAAATTTAAAGAGACACTACCATGACCCTGAAAGTGCCCAACAACTTAAGTTTTGTGCCATGGGTGTCTCTACTGCTTTACTCTGGGCCTGGTCCTGTTATGGAGTCATCTGAACCAGATTTTCAGGGGTATTGATCAGGGTTTAGTTTCTTAAAATCAAACGACTTGGGTAGAAAGGGATTTAACACACAGAAATAAGAGCTTTCAAAACTGTAGGAAGGGCCAAAGAAGCAGGTAAATCGAGGTAACCACAATGAAAAATTGGCAGGTTAGGGGAGTCTCCACATCTGCTTTCTCAAGAATGTGAGGAATCTGAAGGCTGCCCATAGAACAGCTAATTTCAAAGACACAGTGATTATAAGCATGATCTGGAATTACGGCCACCACATTGCCACTCCACACCCAGGGACTTAGTGAACCACACTTAGAACATTACCTTTCAAACAGCACCTGCCTGCACCTATGTGAACCTAATTTTTTTCCAGAACCCTAGCTGCAAGAGAGTCTGAGAATTACAGATTTTAGCTATCTAATTGGTGACATTGGAAGAAAAACAAAATGTGTGCTAAGTGACAATTTACCACATCTACCATAATGGGCATCCTAAGAGTAACTGTCCAACAGGCATGAGAATCTCCTGTGTCAAGTTCAATTCCAACCAGAAGTTCCTGCTAATAAAGGGAACACCACTCCTCCCCACCCCCACCTTCTAAATCTTTCCCTCACACACATGTGATGGGATAGGTGATAGAAATGAGAAGTTTATCATTGAGGGCTAGAGGATAAGTGTGTGAAATGCACGGAAGTATTGTAGCAGGGATAAACTGGGTCAAGGAATGCCAAGAGTGGTAGCAGCCAGTAGGAGAAGAAGGAATGAAATCAGGAGCCCTATAGGACAGTAGAAGACTGGCAGTTGCTAAGGAGTGAATGCAAAGGGAAAGCTGAGAATGTCTTCCACGGGTCATTTGTCTCTAGGGAACCAATGCCTTGTGACCAGCATATCTATTACTAATGGAGGAAAAATGTGGCATCATTCCCTGAGGTCGGAGATGTGTGCAATTAACTAATACTAAGCATGTTACAAATACACAGTGCTCTACAGACTGTAATTCATAATCATTTCATGGGAAAACAAAATTTATGAGTCAATAGAAATTGAGTTATTTCCTTTTAAAAATGTTGTACATTCTGATATAGGATCTATATAAACATATATGTTACATATATGTAATTATGAATTATCATAATGAAACAGACACTCAAAAATCTATCACCTAACTTAGTAACTATTAATATACAGCTGAAACTGCCTGTGTATGTTCCCCTGATACCTCTGACTCTTTCCTCCTCTTTATTCCTAAGGAAACATTATCCCAAAGTTTATGATTTTTATTTCTTTGCTTCAAAAAAATGTAGTGTTATCACATATGTATGCAATCTAAAATAATTTCAAATTTGCACATCTCAATTTATTTTTATAATAGAAATTAATAGTCTTGTTAACAAATATCTTTCAAACCTATTTGTTGGAATTAGAAAATGAATAGAAATCTTGGGCACTTCCAAGAAGAATAGAAAAAAGAAAAGCAGATATCTTCCATGAAAGCTTAATTCACCTTATAATTTGAGCAAGTTTTCATTTAAAAAAATAGTTTAATCATAAAATCCTCTTAGACGTGCTAGCCTACTAAAACAGTGGCTAATTTTAACTGTTTTTCACAATGGCGAGCCAGTTGCAGAGTTAATGAAATTAAGCTTCCTTCATTTCTCTCAAACTCCCCCCACAAAGAAGAGCTGTAATGTACAAAATGCAGCATAAATACATGGCTGATTTTCAGGACTCGAGCCACCACTGATTTGTCACACTGCCTCTTAACAACATATTTGTATTTTGTAAAACGTATAATTTTTTTCACCCCCTGAACAAATATATTTACATAACTGTGTCTAACGAGAAATTACATTTAACTTCTCAGAAATGACAATAACTAAAACCTGAACTGCCAATTCCACTTCATTAGTGTGGTAGAAACGCATTCCAAATGTTAATAAAAATTCCAACATGCTGATAAATTAGAGCTTCTAAGGAGCATGTGACACCTTGGTTAATATATTCAACCTCAATTATATTTCTCTTCAGCACCCTGTTATCTGGAACCTTTGCTGGCAATCAGAGGTGCTGTTTTTCAGCGGCCAATTTTCTAGATAATGTAGCTTATCAACACTGTGGGTAAACTTGCCAATGGAATCAGGCTGCACTGAACCACACACACGCTAATTGCATCCCTTTTTTATGCATATTTACAGACTGTCACTTCAAAGAAATCAGTGGCCCATTGAGGCACCCAGTTAGCTGGAAGAATTGCCTCTTGCAAATGAAAATTAGCAAACAAGCTAGTGATAAATATGAAATGAACAAAGTGTAAAAATACTGTTTTGTTCCAAAACTTCCTTGTCATCCCAATTTATGCTCCCAAATAGAAGGAGTTTTGAACATAGGATTTACCTTTTGTTTCAAATAAAGACAGAAAGAATTCTTCCTTAAACCCACTAACTAGGTAAAAGCCTATTAGCTTTTCCTTCTTCTCCCACGCCACCCCCACCCTAAATTTCTATTCACATAAACAGGTTATTAAATCCCGTATTAGATTTGCTTTGGAGTTTGAATAGACAAATGACATGTTAACACTTCAGAAACAATTAACCCTGGGAACTTAATTAAGTTCTTCTGACTTTAAGGAAGCACATTTCAAAATAATGTTTCTAAACTCTCCGAATTTGCTCAAGAATAGCAATGCTTTCCTTCTCTTAAGTATTCATAAGTTCTACTTAACAGCAGAAAGCTTTGCCTGGCTATATATGGATAAGGTTATGGTGTTATGAGCCTACTGTAATAGGACTACCTCAGAGTGAATATAAAAAAAAAAAACAAAACAGGTATCAAAAAATAACAATTATAGAAAACATTTTCCAAAAGCCCAAAACTCTAGGCATATATGAAAGAGAAGATGATTTTATAGCTACATCCAAGAGCTCGACATAACCCACTATACTGAGCTATGAGCTATGTGTTTGTCTGAAATCCTTTTCCTTGCTTTTCAGAATAACATTTGGAAATCTTTTATCACTACAACAATGTTTTAATGCTCTAGTAGGTTTTGAAAGGCATGTCATTTTAATATAAGCAGGTCATTTTAATATAATAGAAAATAAACCACAAACCAATTAAACTATAATTTCTTTTAAAGGTCTTGTGCCAAGCTGAACAATTTAGAGTGGCAAAACTCAACAAATAAATGGCACTTAAAGTCTTAGCTTACAGTTAAGGTCCAGTGAAACTTTATTTGGTTTGGAGTACGAAGCATCAGTCCTGCTATGTGTCACAATTTTCAACAGACTCCTAAATTCCCCATCACGAACATTAGGTATACAATGTCATTTGAGAGATTTTGTTTTATTTTTTTTTTGTTTTAACAGAGCATGAGTAACAACATAAATATTGATATGAAGACTGGGAAAACATTGCTATTTTAAGAAACAGACTACACCTACATGCCGACTGCTCAGTTGTTGTATGAGAAAAGCAGGATTCTTTAGTAAATTAGTGCTCATCTGTGTACACTAATTTAGATAATTGTTTTATATCACTTTCCAAATTGCAACGTAATTCCATGTTTACATGTCTGCTTCCTTGCCCAGACTGGAAACTCCTTGAAGACAGGAATCAAATTTTCTGGAAAGGTGAATAGAGCATAGATCTCAAGAACTCACTGAGGAGTTCCTGGTGTGGAGAGGTGAAAAGATGCTCAAACAGCTATCATGTACCAGGAGAGGAAAAAAGAGCTATGGGGTACAAAGAAGGGACTAGTTTATTGCACCCAGGGGTATTGGGAGATGAATCACACCATAGATGACACTGGAACTAGACCTTAAAAGATAAGTAAGATTTCACCCCGGCAGGGAAAGGCATTTCAGGCTGATCAGACCACGCAAGCAAAACAGAAGGCATGAGAATAAAAAGACCATTCCTGGAAGACAGATGTTCAATGATGCTAAAGCCTAGGCTGGGATTGGAGGTGGGGGACATGCATACTATGTACAAACAGAGAGGAGGCTATCTAAATTCTACATGTGATTATGTCACCTTTACCTTTTATACACGGGGACTTAGTGTGAGCACTTCCAGAATCTAAAAGCGTTCATGAAGACTGATTTCTAAATGTCCTGATTAAGGACAAATTTATAACAATTTTAATTTTTGAATTAGTGCTATCAAATGATATAAATTTGTGATTTAGCACTATTAAATTATATAAATACATATTCACACTTACATAGGATTTGTCTATAATACAGTACAACTGATTTCAAAAGACACACATAAAAACCTATCACATTACTCTATATGGGTGCATTGAGAAATATGTCTCAATCGCTCTTCAATCAAAGTAAATATTAATAAATTTCCCTGTCTCCTGAAGGGGCTCATTGAAATTTGGCTCAAGCTTTAATCCTAAAAATGTTCAGAGGAAAAGACAACGCAATTGTAAACAATGTGGCTTTAGTATCTTATCTAAAGATGTATTTATTGAAAATGGTTTTTATATTTAAAATTCAAAAACAACAGCTTTTGTGAATAGGCAAAACAAAACATAAGAATTACGTAATACCAAAGCTAGTCACTCTTTTTGGAGAAAATTATTCCAGTTGATTAATATCATCATTCACTATTTTTTAGCTGTTGTATAATACAGACATTGCTTCTACAAAATAAAAAGAAAAATAATAATAGTAATAGGAATAATAATAATACAGTAGTAGCTAATGATTTTAGCATGATCACTACCTGCCAGGAAAGAAGCCAGAGACTTTACTTACAAGGTCACATCTAAAATTCCTATAAATTTCTAAAAGTACATATTTCTAGCCCTATTTTTAATAAAAAGAAGACACATACAATATCTTTTGACTAAGAATGTAGGCTAGTTGATGGCAGAGCCAGGATTGCAATTTCTGGGTCACAACCTTCCAAGCCTATGGCTGCAACCACTTATAATATGCTGCTCTTTCTAAATAATGTTAGACTGTTTCTCTTTTTAAATATGAGTTTGGCTGAATTCTGCTTGGAAAATAAAGATCAAGAGGGAAAGAGAGGAACAAAGAGAGAGGGAAAGGGGAAAGAGAGAAAGAAAGGGAAGAGGAGGAAAAGAGAGGGTGAAGAGGAAAAGAGATGGAAGCAGAAAAGCGGGGAAAAAAATCAACTAAACCAATAACCTGCATTTTCTGGGGGCTCCTGTAACACTCTCTACTTCTCATTCTTCACACTTCATACTCTTTTCCCTGGTCTAGCTCTGCGATAGACTGTAAGCTCCATGGGGGCAGGAACTATGTCTGTCTTGATCACAGCTGTACTTCTCTGGGGCCAGTAGAGAACCAGCACATTGTGGGCATTCCATAAATAAAATACAGCAATATATTTTCTTTTTCTCCATGGCTTGAATATTTCACTTTTCATGTTATCCTGTTCTATACATGGGCTCAAAAGAAAAGTGCCAACACCTAAGACTGTAAGGATAGAACAGCTTTGTTACACTGTACCTGCACATTTGCAATCACAAATTATTTATGTCTATGTAGCACTGTTTTGCTGTTGCCATTCGTATGGGCCTCCTAAGTAAGGACACTGGAGTTCCATGGTTCTGTCCTTGTTATTCACCCATCTCTGACTGGATGCTAGGCAAACCTGAAACAAAGAGTAGGGATCTTCTGCCTTCTTTTAACTTTGTAATATGTAATTCTCTGTGAGACAATTTGAGGATAATGCTAAAACCAGAAATTTCACCAGTCTCAACATTCCACAGAGGTCATAGCTCACTTTAATCTTTTCTTTTAACCAAAACATTTACAATAAGCCCAATTAAGAATGGCTTTCAATAGGACTATTGCCCCACTTCATACTGTTAATCAAGAAATGATAAGTTTCAATCTGTAAACATTTGCTCCACGTTCAGATTTGTAAAACTGCATATTTATTTCATAAATAAATTTACCTAAGCAGTTTAAATGTGTATCATGTATTTGGCCCTTCAATGCTAACTTTGTCATTTGTTTTGCTTGAGCTTCATCAAACACCTGTTTTGCACTGACACCCTTATAAGAAATTTTTTCTGTTTTTCTTTTCTTTCTTTGCTGTTCTATTCCTCCCCCCCTTTTCTCTTCTCTCCCAAGTCCTTTGCTTTGGGGGCTAAAACAACAATTTTTATCTTTATTCTAAAATCCCCCCTTCTCTCCGTGGTCAGGAGGAGATTTTTTTTTTCTTTGTGTTAAAATTATTCACAACCCACAGAATGAAGGGTGAGCACAAAATAAACTCCAGCTCACAGGACGGGGGAAAAAAGTGTTGTTTGAAGAGTAGGGCTTTGGAAAGTTCGCTGAGCTCAGGACAAAATAAACAGAACTGGAACTAACTTGAGAGCAAGAATATTCTGAGCGAGAAGCCAAGCGGGTAGCTAGAGCAAAACAGAACGTCCTGAACATCCATTCTGTTTTCATTTCAGGAATTAAGAACACCTTAGACTTCACTAATTGTTTTGATCTGAGTAGTCCATTTGGAGTTTTAGTAAACCCAGAAAAAACCTGGAACAACTTTGATGAAACGTAAAAATGCAAATAGTTTACTTAATGTTTAAAAGAAAAAACGAGGAGTGGGTGGGAGGGAGGAAGGAAGAGAGAGAGGAGAAAGAAAGAGGAGAGAGTACCTTTGAAAGTTTTTAAAAATCGGTAAAATGTAATTTGTTCTGAATATTTTTGACACGAGTCACCCTATAATTGCCATTTCTGCAAGGTGTCTCAATTACGAGAGTACAACGTGGCGGTCTAAATGCCTATACATTTGTCTGAAGAAGGAAAAAAAAGCCACAACATTGTCTATTCAGTGTCAAAAAGCCTTTTCTTTAACTACAGAGGGCTTGGACAGAACTCAGGAAATACTTCAGCTGGAAAAGAAATGTTAAAAGCTACCCTTCAAGCTATTGGAAAACCTATTATCAAATGTTAAAACCTTTTAAAAAAAAATCCATGAGTGTCCCCAGCATGATGACATATCTTTGTTTAGCAAAGGTTGATCATCATTGATAACCAAAGACAAAATAACAATGGATGCAATCTAACTGCTAATTAGAAATCACGAGGCTTAAATTAAGAAACTCAGGGAGAACAGGTATCTGATTACGTATGTTCTCTCAATGCCGGCACCACATTTACTTACAGAAAATGCAATAGATGTTTTTCTTTATCACATCTCTAAGTCATAATGTCAGCACTTTAGATTCTGCTAGCTGTCACTGTGTATAAGAACCTAAAAAGAAAAAAAAGAAAAACCCAGTATAACTTTCCTTCAGAAGAAAACACTGTGTGGAAAAATATACATAGTGTATATGCATATGCAGACAACCTTTCACTATTTCTCTCGGTTCATAGAACATAATGAGAATTAATTAGCACATTCCTAAATCATTAGCCCCAATTTCCTCTCTAATGTGTGCATCTACGCATAACTGAAGATTTTGTAAAGAAAGGAGACAGAAACCAGAAAGCTGGGGTCAGAGGCAGATGCACAGATGCACGTATAAATGGATGCACTGTGATTGTACCTCTTTGTGATGCATAATTACAAATGATTTTAATTCAACCCCTTCACTATGAGCTATCCCTTTTTTTCACTGTTCTAAATACGATACCTACAAGATCCCAAATTCATTTCTTACAGATTTTAAAGATTTAAAAATTTATCCAAAATGCCACATGTCAGTCAAAAAAGAAAGTGATTGGCTTTTAAAATTATAATTTAAAGCACATTGACTAGGGTATGTTTTCATTAAAATTTAACCCCATTTTAAGCTCAGATGTCTGGGGCTTTTGGGAACATACTGAAAATTTGGGATTTTACCTCCACATCCTTCTTCGAAACAAGAGCTACAAAATAAAAAGCTCTGAATGGCAATAGACAGTTTCCCATGTTAATATAAGACGATGTCTTTCAATATACACCTCAATACAGTATTGCCCATACTCATTTGAGATACATAGATATATACAGAAAAATCAAGAGCCTATCACTGCCACTGTAAATGTTTAAAAATTAAATCTAACAAGTAAGCTTTAAGTAATAAATATATGGAAACCTTATTTTTCTTAATGGAATCAATTTATATACCCTAAGGGGACTTTTTTTTTTTTAAGCGATCTTTTTCTACTATGAATAATCATTCTTACATCATGGTAATATTCCATTAAAACATAAATTATTTTAAAAGAGTAAGATATTTGGCAAAGCAGCCCCTAAACATAACAATACCTTAAAACAAAATGATAGATTGTTCAAAACAGTTTATTTTTTCTTCATGCCAGCTTAAAACAAATTACTTCTTGGTGGCTACACAAATCTATACATGTGATAAAATGGAAAAGAACTATACAAAACAATAGAGTACATCTAAAAACTAATGAAATCCCCATATGATCTGTAGTCTAGTGAATAGTATTTTGTCAAAGTCAATTTCCCACTTTTGATATGTACTATGGTTATATAAAACATTAACATTGGAGGAAGCTGGGTGAAGGGCATACTATAACTCTCTTATTTTTACAACCTCTTATGAGCCTACAATTACTTCAAAATAAAATATTTTTTTAAAGAATTACTTCTGTATGATTTTTATAAGTCTGAATTCCCAGACATTGTGTTGGATTTTCGCACTCCAAGGAATGGAATAGATTCTCACTAAAATTCAGATCTATAACTTATAGAGATTTCTGAAGGGTTCAAAAATACATCCTGCAATTGACTCAGATCAGAAGGAAGTCTGATATAAGCATTATCTTCAAAGTCCTTATCAAGACCATATTTCTAATCTTCTTACAATTTATCTGCCCTAATCTCTGTACCTTCCCACAGCTCCAGGCAGAAATGTCTCCATATCTCACAGCAGTAAAGTTTAGTTGTCAAGAGCCTATATTCAAACTGCTGCTCTGAAATTACCTACATGACCTTGGTCAAGTTGCTCCCTCTCAGAGCTCACTTTCCTCATCTGTGAAATGGGGATAATTATAGTATCCCCTGCATAGGGTTGTCATGAGGACTGAGGGAGCTCATGAGTGTAAAGCCCTAAACACAATGTCAGGCATCTGGCAAGCACTATGTGAGTATCCAGAACCACACACGGCTTCTGGTAAATGCTTGTCTCTCCTCTTGTTAACTGTGTGATCTAACCTCTCTACAAGCTTCAGTTCCCTTGTCTGTAAAAGAGAATAATTGATGCAGTGTCTCTACTATGGTAAGTGTCCAGCACTGGACTGTTTCATGAGTGTTGCTCTTTTCACATTACAAATATTTGTTACAGCCCTCTGTTTTGCTGCACTGTGAGATCTTAAAAGGTAGAAGTCAGGTATTATTCCATCTTTCTGTCTCTTGGCCAGTGCAGGCACAAAGTAGTTGCTCCATAAGCATTTGTGAAATTGTCATTTTTAAAAAGCTACTGATTGAAAAGTGAAATATTAAAATAAGCCATTTGAACCACATCACAAAGGATCATAGGAATGAAAATGATATTACACTTTTGACACTTTTGTTGACCCAAATTTTTCTTTTTAGATGATGGTACTTCTAGGTTTTCAGATACTGAATTTGTAAAAGTAACCCTCCAGGGAAGTGAGCTCTGGGTTCCTAATCACAGTAGGCATCCCCCCAAAATCTTGAAAACCTAAGGACTAGAGCAACTAAGTAGGTGCAAGTTATGCCCACGAGAGATACCACAATCAACGGGATGCCTCACCTGTCTTAATTAACATATTCCAACGTGCTTTGGGTTAAATAAATACTCTTGAACATTTAACAAATGCTCACAGTAATAACTTCGACTGCTACAGTTCTCTATCACACCATTTATTCCCGTGTTCTTTCTTCAGCATTATAAAGGGACCTCTCCATAATCCTGAAGTCATTTAGAAGACTGGGATATTGTATTCAGGACATAGTTGGTTTTCTGTCAGAAGTACTTACTGACTGTGACTCGAGAAATCCTCATACAGATAAATCTAACACCACAATAATTCAATATTTTTTCTCCAAAACAAAACCATTAGCATTTTATTAGAAGAAATATTTCATCCCTCTCTCTCTCTCTCTCTCTCTCTCTCTTTAAACATGCCACAGATGTAGCACTCCGTGTGGGTTGTTAGAAAGTCAAAGAATATAATTTCTTGATTAATTGCCATACACAGGATCCAAGTTATGTACAATTTTGGTAGTTAACCCCACCACCTCCCATAAGCGGTTACTGTTAAACCTTCCAAATAAGCACATTTATGATAAATCACTTGGAGCTGTTTAAGTGGATCAGGTCTTAAGTTATTCCTTGGGATAGATCATGTCATTTTCAATGTGCATGAACTACAGGAGAGAAATTCCACTGTAAACCTCTGCCGGGGTATCTTGGTTTCCCTTGCAGGCTTCAGGGAGTCTCAGTCAATATTTCTTATCTTATTTTTAAATATCTTGTGGTCTCAGAAATGGTTGGTGATTCAGAAATTACATCAGGAGTCTAAAGATAGACTATGGGCTTATGACTTCAATAAATGCAGCGGTTCTATAACAGGAAAAGAAAATGCCTGTTGGTTTTAAGACTATTGGGAATCAAAAGAGTTATTCTTAGTTTGGCCAGTTAGAGTCTATCTCTCCAAAAGCAAGTTACCTTCTCTTCTCAACCATCCATCTACTTAACTGGGTGCATGAATATAAATCACAAGGCCTCCTAGATATTTATACAGTGCTGAATTCAGAGATATGGATACCTTTTTATAGACTCTACCCCCACCACCACAAATTGTTTTGTGCAACAGTTTCCATGTTGGTTATTTTTAAAATGGAGTAACTGATTTGACTTGGAAATGACAGTAGCAAAAGCAGGGGAAAAAAAACAGGTCTCCCAGGTACATGGTAGATGCTCCTTTATGTCACCCTACCTCAATGAGTTATTCACCCCACATTTCTATAAGGCAACCTCTGGCATGAAAATTCTTTGCAGGTGACCTTGGAGGAGTTATGCTCCTCCTGTTCCAGTACAGGCACAGCTGTAGCTCATCTTATTTCAAACAGGATTAGTCCACCAATGCATAAATGACAAGAAACTGCCTCCTCTTGCCTTCATGACCAATTCAGACTCTCAGACATCTTCCCCGTTTCCCTGAAAGTTTATCTTCTTTTACACTGGAAATGTGTTTCCATAAAAGTGAATGTATTTGAGTTTTATCCAGACAACCCTCCCTTCTTTAGTTCCAAGTGGGGGCGAGGTGGAGGGGATATAAGAATTCTGGTACAAATGACAGTCAATGAATCATTGAATTTCTATTAAGAAAAAAACCAATACCTATTGTTACCCTTTTTTTGAATCTCACACCCATCTAATTATGGGTTAATATATTTTCACTTAAAATTTTAAAATTAAATTTTTTGAATACACTTTTAGATTCATATTACTTAAATGTCCCATAGTAAACATGAACCACTTTTGCAGTTAAAAGTATTCTTTTAAAATAAATCCGATACAATTCTATGTATCTTTTTCTTTTTTTAAAATAGAAAATACCGTAAGGAAATCTCTCTGATACCTGTGCCAAGTTTTGTTTGCCTTGGATTTTTTGTTTGTTTATTTGTTTGTTCAGTTCTGGTTTTGCTTTTTAAGTTTCCCTGACCCTTCTAGATGGTCTTATTATTAGATTAGAATTCATTCAATAATTGACTACTAAAAAGTGTTTTCCTGAATATATAGACTGAGAATGAAGGGGGAAAAACATGAAGAAAAATGTCCTCTAAGTTTTCCTACACATATCCTATAATTTTCCAGTTGGCTTAGCCACTGAACATATTTAAATAACCAACCAACATATTTATTTAACATTCGGCAGATGGACATGATAGGAACATCATGATTTTCAGATGTACTTTTATAACTGCAAGGTTTTCTTCGTGCCAGGATCACAACAGGTTCTTAAGGTAAAGCCGCCCCTACCTGCTGTTTCTTCAATGTTGGAGCAACTCTCAACCTAAACATGTCCACTCAGATTAATTTAAATCCCTGACATTAAAGTGGAAATCAAATCATTCTCTTCAATCTATTTTTTACCAGCAGCATAAAAGAGACTATTTTACATGTTAATAGTAATCTGATGTGGTTGTATAAATCTGATATAAATATGATACTCTGTTTGGAAATGATGCTAATTTAGTTTAAAATGGAGATTACATTTCAACTTGTAAAAGAGCAGGATGGAATATTAGCATTCATGGCTGTTATATAATTTCCCTTTACACTACACAAGTGTTACTCAAAATCTTTTCTGAGCCTCTTTGTCCAAAGATTTCCCATTCTTCCTATAAGAAAAAGGACTTCTCTATTTAACTATAAGTTAAACAGGTGGTACAGACCCTTGAAAAAAGATTAACAACAACATTATAAATGCATTTTTGAAGAAACATTTAAAGTTACAATGTAATAAACTGAACAGAATGTCATAAGAATGTCAAACTGGGCACTGTAAAAATAAATGTTATTCCCAAGGAAAATAAAAAGTCTGCATATTTATGTAACATTCAGCAGATGGACGTGATATTAATATAGGGTTTTCAGTTGTACTTTTATAGCTACTAGATTTTCTTGCCTAACTTGGCAACCCGAGGCACCATTTGAGTTTTGGATTTGGACAATACTGCAACAGATGTCCAGACCAATAAAATAAATTCCTTAAGGGCTATGCTTAATTTGTGTAATTGATCAATTTTGGTTACATAGGCCTCAGCTCACCAGCATGTAACTGCCTTCCACAAAAGCTTTGCAGTTGGGATTTCGTTCCATATGTTACAAGAGTTTATGGACTCTCTTTGATAACGCTGCAGATAGAAATGGGCCTGCGGTGACACCTGTTGGCAACCAGCGGCGAAAAATAACAGGGGATGGAGTGGGCGGTTCTGGGGCAGGGTTTCTGCACCTTGGTGCCATTAACATTTGGGGCCAATTCTTTATTGTCTGTGTTGTGGGGGTGGCTGTGCTGTGCACTGTAGGAGGTTTAGCAGGATCCCTGGCTTCTACCCATGAGATGCAAATAGCATCCTCCCCCAGATGTGACAACCAAAAATGTCTCTAGACGGTACCATATGTCCCACAGAGGACAACAGCCCCCCAGGGAGAACTCTTGCAGTAGAGTGGATGCTTCTGAAAGAGCCACACATTGGAATGGCTTAAGATTTCTCACATTTTTTTCTAAAAAAAGAAACAAAACACAAAGCACTTTTCTTTCTTTCTTGCCTTGAAGTCTCTCAATCTAATTATAGTTTTACGGACAACTCATGAAAACTTTGGTCCAACAGACTGTATCTGTAATAGGTGTGCTAGAGCCCCATCCTCGTCACTGCACGCAGGCGGATGGTAATTAAGACATGGATTTCGAAGCCAAACTCTAAATGTTCATCACTCACCTATTAAACTTGCCAGAGTTGCTATGTTAATTATCTCCCCGTATCCTTGATTTAGCATAATACGGCCTGCAGCCTGTGACAGAAATTAAAGGAAAGACCAGTGACCTCTTTTGTGATTGTGCTAATAACTACATGATAATAAATTAGTTTTCAATTTTCAGAAGACTTTACATGGCAAAAAAAAAAAAAAAAAAAATGGAACAAGTGCATGATACACAAACTTGATAAAAGATGGCTGATCAGCACCAACTTTGAGTCTTCTTCTTTAAATTAGTTTCCAACCAATGTAAACAGCACATCTGAAATCAAACTGCAGTATTATTTTTCTGGCTCAGTACATTACACTGCATTAAAGATAATAATAATGAGAAGATTATGTCAGTCTGCATTTTACATTAGATGTTGCAGCAATAAAATCCTATTTATATAACTTTTTCAGGGGTAGATAAAACTTTGACATACACACTGTACACACGCCATGCATACACACACCACACACAAAAGATTTTTCCAGTAAGACATATTGACTTGAAGAATTCCGACTAATATCAGAATAAAAATATGTGAAGTAAAATGACTCATCCAATAGCAAAGACGCGCCATGACTTCTTGGCATGTTTTGTGCCTTCCTTACATCTGCTCCTGCCTCTAACAGCTTTCTTCCCTTGGCTGGCAAAACCCAAATAAGAATGTACAGGAAGCATGGCCCCACTCTGATGTACAATAATATTTAGCTAATTAGAAGAGTCCTCCAGCTCATTATGCTAGGCAGTAGGAAGGAAGAAACTACATGAAAGCATGACACTTGCTAAGCCCTAGGATGGTGTCAAAGCTGAACTGGCATCACTTTCTCCCATTTCTTTATAGACTTGGTCGGATTGCAATTTCATTCCTTGAAAATCAGTTTTGACTTTGAGAGAGAAGGATCCCTTGAACACTGCACCATCTTCTGGCCAAACGCTTAACTACAAGTGCTTAATTAAAGTGTAAAGTCCCAGATTTCTGAGAATAACTGCCAAATTAGTACGTACTTGGTATATTTCATTATTCCTATTTTAAGACAGCACAATAGACAGAAACACAGGGCATTTTCCTTCTGATTAAATGACAAGGCACTGGAACTCTGTTTTAATACAGCTCTGTGCTTCATTCACGGTCTCAAATAATTTTTTATCCCACAGGTATTTGTGGAAAGCCATGTATAGATTTGGCCCTTAGAATTGGACCCACAGAAGGGTAAGACATGGTTCCAGCCCTCTGAGAGCTTACAACCTAGTCATATAATTATGAAATGTAAAGTGGATGTATTCTGAATAGCCCAGACAAGAAGTGAAATAGGAATTAGAAGGTGAGATCTGAGGACTGACCTTGTAGGAAAAGATTTATTGTAGACCGTGGGCCTTAAATTATGATGAAGAATGATGATGCTGATGCTAATGATGCTTAAGATATGCCAGGCACTGTGATAAGCCCTTTACAAATATTGCCTTAATTAAACAGCTGAATTTTGCTGATGGGTAACCCAGCAAGGGAGTGTAAAAGGTTAAGACTCAAGCTCCAGTTACCTGGACTCCATAACTCATGCTCTGAACCACCCTGCTGTACTGTCTCCTGTGATAAGGATTTGATTCACAGAAAGGGGTTTCTGGGGAAAGGAAACAAAGTCAGCAAAGATGGAGACAGGGATATGCAGTGGCAGCTCTAGAATTTCTCTGTAGGAGGGACTTGAGATGGAAATCTGTTTGCGGAGAAGGGCTGCTCAAAGATGTAATACTTTGCAGCTATGTTTGCAGAGGAGGCACACAGATCCTACCTAAAGGAAGAGAAGCTGATGGGGATCTCAAGAAAGACTAGCCTCCCAGGACACCTAGGGCTGCTGCCACTGGGAATATGTGCTGCATCTTCAAGCAAGAGCAAGGAAACCAATGGGGGTGGAGAGCTAAGTGGTCCAGAAGGCATCACAGGAAGTGGGATTTGAAAAGCAGGCTGGAAAAAGACCAAAATA
Organism: Theropithecus gelada; assembly: GCF_003255815.1. Classification (NCBI taxonomy): domain Eukaryota; kingdom Metazoa; phylum Chordata; class Mammalia; order Primates; family Cercopithecidae; genus Theropithecus; species Theropithecus gelada. Next base: position 70,073,600 of record NC_037669.1, read on the forward strand.
TTCACAAAGTTGCAGGTGGGTCTAAAGATATATTTGATGTAGAATAATGAACCTATTCAAATATTATACAAAAGTTAATCTGTTCTCAATATGCAGGATTGAGGGAAAAGGTACAAAGCAGTGAGATAAAAGGCTCTAGCATTAATCACGATATTCGTCAAGAGAAAGGAAGGGACCAATGTGAGAAGCATTGCAAAGAAAGTCAATGGGGGGTTGGTGACAGAAGGAAGAGGGTCCCTGCAGACAAAGCAGGAGACAAAGAACTTCCCAAGTGCTTCAGTTTTGTAGTGAAGGGCAGAAGGGACACCAGGTGATGAAGTCAAATTTTCAAAAATAAAGGAAGATGTAAAATTTTAGAATACTGTATTTCTGAAGATGTGGGCTACCCAAAATACAATGTCCAATATGCAACTGATGCCAATACTAACAGCTCACTTTGGACTGAGGTCACGGCTGCAGGTACAGATGTGGAAGTCATTTACACCAAACTCAGAGATGAATACACAAGGACGATTAACTTTCAGAGGAGGCAAGAAATGGCAGAGCGAAACAGATAGCCAGGCCTGAATGTTTTGGGACATTCTCCTTTGGAAAGGAGTGATGTGAGAAGCCAGAGAATGGGCAGAGAGGAGGCATTAGAGGGAGCATAAAAGTCACAATGACAGAAGAACAGTGCAATATCAAAGAGATTATGGTTATTGGTGACCGCTACAGAAAGATCATGAAGAGCATCTCAAAATGTTTGTGTCTGACAAATATGCACTGAGCATCCACTATGTGCCTGACACTGTGCTGGGGCCTGAGGATAGAACAGTGAGCAAACCAGAGTCTGTCCTCAGTGAACTTACATTATAAGGAGGACAGGATAAACAATGAGCAAATTAATATGTTAAATCGAACCACAAGAAATTGCCAGTATTTGTCTGGTTTTGACCTACAAAATGTGCATTCTCATGTGGCTCTACTTAATATAATGTCAGGTGGTGGCAGATGTTGTGAAGAAAATAAAACAGGGCAAGGAGAAAGAGCATGCCATGGGGAGAGGGGCCTTCTTAGACAGTGGGGTCAGGAGAGGCCTCCTTAACATGCTGATATTATTATTTGTACGGGCATGAATGAAGTGGGGAAACGGGCCATGCTGGTGTCTCAGCACCACGGGCAGAGGAAACAGTGGCTCACAGACTGTGGGGTTGCAATGTGCTTAGAGAGAAGAAAAAGTCAATGGATTTGGCTCCTGGATGGTCACTGGGGAGGGTTTGCCTGTAGAATGGTGAAGACTGAGGCCAGGGATCAAAAATACTGCAGAGAGCGAAGGGGAGTCTGAGGGTTCCAAAGACATAAGTATAAGCAGCTGGTTTGTTCACACATAGAATCATTTGTTCATTCAACAAAATGAATGAGTCAAAGGAAAAAGGATCTTGGGAGATGGCAGAATTAAGTGAAGATGTTGCAAGTGACAAGAGACCTGTGCATATCTGCAGCAGAAGAAAACCCTGAGAGGGTAACCAGAGATGCTGAAGGCATAAGGCAACTTGAGGAGACACAAGGGAAATGAATGTGGCCGTGTGTAGATGCAGAGGGAGCTAGCCTCTGATACAGTCATAATCTAACCCAGGCGTTGCAAACTCAAATTTTAGGCAGGTAAAACAAATGCAGGAGGTGGGCTGGCCAGGTGACATTTAACAGGGCATGGTGGGGATTGAGGCAACCTGGAGACATCATGCCCTATGGAAAGTGGGCAGCCAAGCCTCAGCTGAGGCTTTGGCCATGCAGAAACGAGAATCCAGAATTGCCAGATGTTCTGATATTTCAAGACAAGCAAAAAAGATGGGTTTTTATACGCAGTCTCTCGATGTGTATGCTGTTACAAATCTTAAAGATTTTTTAAACTTTATGCAGGCCAAACAAAACACATCTGTAGTCCAGATGGGGCCCACAGGTTGCCAATTTAGGACCTCTGGCTTAGAACAAAGATGTTAGCATGGTCCCTAGACTCGGTCATGGCTCTGAGCTCCTGACTCACAGTTGCATTCACCTGCTAGGCAGTCCCAACTGGAGGTCCTGTCAGTATCTCAACCACAACACACGCAAACCCAGATTCATTTTTCTTCCCCAAATCCCTCTTTCTGTCTTGTCTATTATTCATGAATGGCAGCACCACTGCCAAAGCCATCACCTTTGGAATGGCCTTCCCTCTCCTCCTGTAGTCAGGATATATATCCTTTTATGCATGAATGTCTGCATCTTGACATACGTCCTTTTTCCTCCATTTCCACGGTCATCATCTCCAGTTTAAGCTCTCATGACTTCCAATCTAAAATATCCAGATAATTTTCCACTGCCACTCACTCCCTCTTCCTCTCATCTTTTCTCCACTACTTAAGTACAGACTTCCACTGACCTACATCCATGACCCTTTACAGTATGGTCTTTCTAACCCATTATTCCCTTCATATGTACATATTCTAAACTTTGCTAATATGGACCGCTCAGATTCCCAAACTCAGCCCAAGTTTTCTATGTCTAGATCAGGATACTGAAACACTATTGACATGTTGGGCCAGATAATTCTTTGCTGTGGGGACTGTCCTGTGCATTGTGGAGTGTTTAACAGCATCCCTGGCCTCTGCCCACCAGATGCCAGTAGCATCTCCCCCCAAGTTGTGCCAGCAAATAGGAGGTGATGGAAATAATAAGCTATCATAATATTTTCCCCAGGATGACCTTCAAGTTAATTTGAAGTCTAAGTATCTATCAATAGCAGAAAAGTTTGCTTAGAAATGGTGGAATGGCAGAGGAAAATAAAGATCGGTTCCTGACTAAAAGTTATTTTATATGAATTATAGTGCCTATGACCACAGTTAGTGCATCTTTTGACTTTTTCATATTTATTAGAGAAAATAGCACTTCCCCTGGGAGGTTTTGCCCCCCAGACTCTCCTGCTGGTCAAGTTCCCCTTCTCCAAGCTCTCACAGCACAGACTTTATAATAATTCCATGTTTAACTGTTGGTTTCCCTCTAGGCTACACACTCCATAAGGGAATGTATTTTGTCCTTGTCACAGCCATGTCCCTAGCAACTAGCACAGTGCCTGGCATAAAGTGGGCACTCACTATTCCAGCAATAAGTCTTGCACTAACAGAGTGATTCTCCTGCATCTGCATCTAATTCTCAACAAATCTCAATTTTCTTCTTCCTTTAAGACATAGCTCAAGATCACCAGTCTCCCTGAAGAGTCCCTAATGCCAACTGACAAAGGTCTTTCGTTTTTCATACGTTACACAGCACTTCATAGATTCTTGTTACTCATGATTCCCGTATATCAGATCTTTATCACCAATAACACTCAGGATCTTCAAGACAGTGTGTCTTCTTCAACTTTTTATTATTACCCTTAACAGTGAACATTTAGTACGTGATTCTAAATATTTGTAGGACAATGAATAAATGCTGGTGTCATTCAGTAAAACAGCTGGAAAGTCCTCCACAGCCAACTGAACTTACCGACTGGGGTGGTTAATTTTATGTGTCAAGTTGACTGGGGTAAGGGATGCTCGGATAGCTGGTAAAACATTATTTCTGGTATGTCTGTGAGGGTGCTTCCAGATGAGATTAGCATTTGAATCAGTAAACTTGATAAAGAACATTGTCCTCACCAAGGTGGACAGACTCATCCGATCCATTGAGAGCCTGAATAGAACAAAAGGATAAGTTTGCTGTCTCTTGGTAAGTCACTGTATTTATCTTCTCCCACTCTCAAACACCAGTACTCCTGATTTTCGGGTGTTTGAACTCAGATTGGGACTTACATCATTGGTTCCCCGTGGTTCTCTGTCTTTGGGGATTGGGCTAGAACTATACTATCAGCTTTCCTGGGCCTTCGTCTTCAGATGGCGGGTCATGGGAATTCTCAACTCCCATCATTGTGTAAGCCAATCTCTCATATCAATCTCTTTCTATGTATCTATATATTCCATTGGTTCTTTCTCTCTGAATAACCCTGGCTACTACAGAAACTAAATTTTGAATTTATGATTTCTATCTAAAATGCTTACCTAATGTTCTCATCCTCTGATTTAAAATTAAATTTCTATTGATTTAGGTAGAATTATTATTTATTTTATAATAAACATGTCACTTTACAAATAACACATAAAAAACTCTTCTAGCCAGCACACACTTCTATCATCCTACAAGTCTGTGGCCTGGTACAACAAGTCCCTTGTTAGAAAAAATAGAGACCAGATATAGCCCAGGCTCTGGAACTAACTTCTTGTGAACTTAAACAGATCAACTAGCCTCCCTGATTTCCTCAACCTATAAAATGGATATATTAATACCTTCCTGTTGGCAAGAGTAGTGATAGTTCCTATAGGCTTAGGGCTTGGGATCCTACAGACTACATACAAATCTATCTTCCTCTTCATAGTAGCTGTGTGCCCTTAGTCAATTATTTAATCTCTCTGACTTGATGTCTTAAACTGTAAAATTATAATAGAACCTATCTATTTGAGACTCATACGATGGTATATACAGTAAGTAGCAAGTGATCAATTGAAGGCCCCCTATTATAGAAGAACAAACAAGACAATGTAATTATAAAAGAACTTTGGAGAAGAAAAGTTCCTGGGGCTGACCCATTTTATAACTGCAATTATCTGCAAGTTAAATGAGAATGGTATCAATTGCCCAATATCCATTTAAGCAAAATTCGTACTTCTCAGTACTGTGGCTACAAAGTCAGCACAGGGTTTTTATGGACTGAGACTAGAACTGGGTCCAGGACATACACTATACTTCAAAGTGTATAAACCTGAAATTTTCCCCATAGCTTCATGAAACCCCTTTGAATTTTTAGAGGACTTTTTGTTAGATCTGGTGATTCTGTCTGGAATATCCAAATCTGTTCTGAATCAGCTGGAACTTTTACCGCACCCAAACTAAGGCAAACTTTTAACTGCAGGTTCAAAGTAAAGTCAAGCAGAAATGCAGCTTTATGCTAAGGAGGTCAGTGCCCATTCTAATTCATGATGGCAGGATCCTTTTGCATTCAGCAAACTGGATTGCGAAAAGTGTTTACCTCTCTCTCTTGCAACCCCTGTGTGATGCAAGCCTCAACTGGCTACATTTATATATGTGTATCTGGTTCTTCCTCATCAACTTTCTTGAGGCTGAAGTTCAATTAAATTCACAGTTTAGATGGCATTCTTCTCAGAAGGAGAAAAAAATGAAGAGATATTTTGACTAATTCAGATCCCAAAACCTTTTTTGTTAATAGGTATATTTCATTCATCAACAAATACTTATTTTCAACTGAAATATCAAATAGATGTCTCAAGTTTCCCTTTCTCTTTGGCTCTGAGGACCTGGATTTTGTTTGACCTTGAACAGGATTTTCCTTTCAAATTTCCCATCAATAAAGCTGAGAAAATGACAGTGTTTGCCCACTGCATGGGGGAATTGTAAAAGTTAATTAATTGAAATCTTGGATGAAATGTGTTAGCAACACCAACATTCTGCATTACTTCCTGACCTGTATATGAATGAGTGTTAGTTTAAAAAGACAAATTCCCCAATTTATAGCATGATTGTAGAGTGGAATTTTACACACACACACACACACACACACACACACTCTCATCCATATACATATGTATATGCATATGTATAGCTTGGCATTTATACGAATGTGTGATTTCAGCAGCAAATCAGCCAAAGGAAAAATTAGCTACAGTTTTTTCCAAGGGAAATAATTTTCTGTTCATGTTCTGTTATTTTCAAAAGATTCTAATGCTGTTATTTCAAAACTAAATGTCCTCAAACAAGGCAAAGACAATTCTTCATTGAATTATGCTTGCAGATGCCAAATTTTCAGTGTTGTGTTAGTCCCACGAGAATAATCCAAAATTCAAAAAATGTATATGGAAACATTCTTTTAAAATGAATTAAAAATACTGTACCCTTTTAGGATCTGGTAACTTTCAAAAGAAGATAAATAAACATTCAAAAGCAGAGAGGGAAGGGGGTAAGATAGAAAAGAAGGGCATATTTAAAGAATATCATTTTTAACCCCCTCTCCCCAATAAAAAAAATTATCCGTAAAATTTATTTTGCATTCTGACTTGACTAAAATTGGGCAAGGTCATGTTGTGACAAAGTAACAGAAAAGAAGTGCTCTGAATGTAATTTAGTAGGAGTATTAAGAAACTATTTCTTTTTCTCTTTGTACAGTCTCTTTGGATAACTATCACATCCATACATTCCTGCCTGACTTCTTTGGGACACAAATAGATTAGATATTTCTTACAGATAAATGTTTTCTCTGGATGCAGCTATTTTCATAGCTGATTAGTTGACTAAATGCCGTCGTATTTTTAAACTAGTTCATTTATATAGATTAGACTTTTTTCAATATAGCACTACTTAACTTTGGCATCAAAATATGGCCTCCTGTCATAGGAAAAATATATGCAACTGATAAAGTCTGAACACTGCCTAATAGTGGGAAGAGTATCTGGACTAGGGCTGTTTATCTTGTAGCATGAGTGAGAATCTTTTGTTAATTTAAATAACACTGTATTTTAACATGTAATAAGAAGTGTTAGATGTGAAATATAAACATTTTTATAGATATACTATGAATTTTAATATTATTTAACTTTGTTAAATCACTTTCCACCTCGATAGTGTATTTCCAAGAAAAGCTTTAGTGAAGAGAGAGAGAGATAGAGAGAAACAATATGTAAAACATTAAATGGGTCATGAAAATTGGAGAAGGGGACAGGTTGTTTCTAAATAACTACGTACAAAAAGAAAACAAAAATAGAAAACCTGAAAGGTAGCCAAATGGTTGATGAACAGATACAGTTCTTAAGAAGCTCGTAAGTCTTTCCTTCAGTTGTTGAAATCCTCTTACTCATCCTTTTCATTTATTTATGAAAAGACTTATTGTCTGTTTTGTTTACCAACAGATCCTTGATATAGACACATAGTGCCTGACACATAGTATGTGCTCAGTAAATCTTTGTTGAATAAAGGAGCAAAGGAAGGCCAGCTGGGCAATCACGTGGTGATGGCTATCAAATTTGAGATTAGTAAAAATCAAAAGGAATCCCAAGGAGCCCTCTGTCTCTAACTTTGAGGTATAGCAAGAAGGAGAAGAATGGGAAAGAAAAACAGGTGTCAAGATTAATCTATAAATGGGGCTCTGGCTCAGTCTGCAGCAATCCTGGAAAGAAAACAGAAATTGCCCAAAGGATCACTGAAATATTGCTCTCTTCTTTCACAAGAGTGAGACATCACTTTTAGCAAGAAAGGAGTGGGGTAGAAGTCGTGGGAAGAAGGAAGGGGCTTCATCAATATCTCTGAGTAAGTGAAAGACTGTTTGTGAGCTAGGTATTGGCTAGGCACTAAGATGGCACATTACAATTGTCCTCAAAGATCTCAAAGTCCAAAGAGGAAGAAACAAATAGGATGGTTCAGATCCTGACAGAAAAGGAAGGAGAAATAGGTAAGAAGGTGACAATAATTGAAAGGGAAATTAATCTCTCCTTTGTCCAGCACACAACAACACATTATTTAGAATTTATTCAAAATTCCACATGCCTTAGAAAAGACACAATGGGTCACAAAAGATAAGTTTGGTGGAAAGCCTCTGAAATGCATGTCGATAAATTTCAGGACTTTTATATAAGGAGAGAATATCAAATTCTTCTGGAAGGATGAAAGCTCAGGGGAAATAAGATTGGAGGTTTAAAAATGCACAAAGTAAATGGGATGAACATGCACTTGTTCAAAAAGTTCACGTATTGTGGAATAAGGGACAGCTCTCATAGCCTTAGAGTGGTACATTTATGATAAACTTTTAAAAATACTACAACCAAATATAGTACAGATTAAAAATATAAATAGATTGGGATGTGTATAGACAAATTCATGGATCAGAGACAACTCTAGTAGCTTGAAGTCAAATCTGGCCTGTGGCCATGGTTTTTTAAAACTCTTTATTATGGAAACTTCAAACATATACAAATTTAAATATGTATATATTCCTCCATCATCCAGCTTCGATAATTATCAACCTATTGGCCAGCCTTGTTTGTTTCATTTATATCTTCTTCTTCACCCCAACCCTTGGATCATTTTGAAGCATATCTCAAATACTGCATCAGTCATTTGTTAAGATTTCAGTTAATATTTCTAAAATATAAGGACATTTAAAAAAACATAACTACAGTTTCAAGATCACACCAAAATTTAACAATAATTCCTTGACATCATCAAATAGCATTTCAAATTTCTGTAATTGATATGCATGGTGTTTTTAAAAATTAGAAATTTTATGCTACATTTGAAAATTAAGATATTTCAGCCAGAAGTCTACATTTCTGACTTCTCCTGAAAAATTAAAAAGACCTGGCAACTCTAGGTACGCATGTCTAAATAGCAACATTGAGCAGGGATGAAGTAGCTACTTCCCTGTTGAGATTAGTCCTGAAATTTTTCGAGCTGACCACAGTCCTCATCACTCCGTGTTGTCCTGCCCACTGCCCACTCCACCAGTCAACACTGCCCGCCTGACTCTTGGACAGAACTGAGTTTGCAATGCTGACTCTAAGCTAACAGGAATTTTGGATGAGGGAAACTCATCTTTTAACTTTGGGGGTTAATGTTATACATGGTGACCATGGTCACAGTTTAGCCTGCTAGACTTGAGTAAGTCACAGATAGAAAAGAAAGTCACAACCCTAAAGACACATGGTCAGATTTGAAGGTCAAGCCAAGGACCGAACAAGAGAGGATGCAAAGTCAACAGACACAGGATCGAAGAGGAGGAATGGAGGCGTTATGAGGTACAGATTTCTTTGATTAGTTCAGGAATTATTTGGAGAACCAAATTATGTGCTGGGCTCTCTTCTTTGTTTTGCATTCCAAGATCCAGAGATGGGTATTACTGCTTTTAAAGGAGTTATGCCAAGTTCAACACTACATAAAGCCTTCCCTTCCTCCCCATTCACTTGTCAGTTTTGAAATGTGAGAATGCGAGTACAGTAGGTTAAATTAAAAGTGTAGTCACTGGGGCAAGATATTAATGCTCTTAAAATTAAAACTAAAATTAAAATCTAAAGCAAGATTTCTTACACTCACCTATATCTATATGTTGACTACTTTGCAGATATGCTGGAATGCTCCATACTCAAGGTAAGAAAATTAAATGGTAAGTGTTTGCCAACCAGATGTTATCCAAAAGCAAAAGAGTTTAATTTTAAGGCTGCAGGAAGAGAAAGTGTACAATTTGCTTGTTATACACACAGTAAATTAAAAATCAAAAAAAGGGCAATGAGTGTGAAATATTATTTACTTCTCAGAGTATTTTTGTGCATTCTGGTATTAATGGATAATAATAATCACTGTACGTTATCCAAGACATACCTAGACTGAGAAATTAAATTCCCAACATGTGGGTATATCCACCCGCCGATGCACATGCTAAATTCCCATCAATGTTAATAGTTACAGAGGAAATGCACCAATGAAAAAAAGAAAGACTCCCAGATATTTAGTATAATGGGAAACCTGGAAGGGTCTGTTTCCCTGGGAATTAAGTGAACTAATTCCATTAAAATTTTTCAAAATATATATGCATCCAGGACAGAAAAACTGAGTGCATAAAATATTTCATAGGCAATGTCTCACAAAATTGGCACATGTCAGTCTCCTTGCGTGTTGAAAACCTGAAAGTGGCTTGGGACTCTATGTGGGAGCTCAGTAAAGGAAATGAGTCACCCATCTGAGACCTCACATCTTTAACAGGGAAATGCCTTGCCTTTCTGATCTCTTTTCTATGTGTTAGGTCAAATCCCCCATTGACGAGTCTTCATGATCACAGTGATATGCACACAAGCCCCAAGGACAAACACAGCTCAGAGCCATGCCTACATGTAATGCATGGAAAAGGCTACAGGCTCCCTATCAGGGAGCAGTGGTTAATGTAATTCAAGAGTCAAGAAGCTGCAGCTCTAGTGCAACTTCTGCTATTTAACCACCCAAATGACTTTGATCTAGACCTCAGCATTTCTCCCTGTAAAAAAAAAAAAAAAAGGTAATAATCCCTATCCATCTATTTCCCAGGATCTGAATGCTCCAAAAGGATGATAAGCATATGTGAAGGGAACTGCAAATTCCAAAGCACTATACAACTGCAAGGACCATGAGTGACAGCCCTGTATGCTCTGCTTTTCAGAGCACTGATTGGCTTATTATGCATTTTTTGTCTTTTGATTTTTTTATTTAATGTACAAGAAACACAAGTCAAGATACATAAAGTAGAACAAGAGAGGCAGAAAGAAAAGGGGATATCATACATGTTCTTTCCACCTTGAAATAATACCCATTAACATTGGAATACATATATATCAATCTAAGCCAGTGCTTCTCAAATAGGGCAATTTTGTCCCTACATTCCCCTAACCTCCAACTCCTAGGTGACATTGGCAATTTCTGGAGGCATTTTTGGTTGTTCACAGGTGCTACACATCCTACAATAAACAGAACACCCCCGACAATGACGAATTATTCATCCCAACATGTCAATCATGCCAAGACTGAGAAACCTTGATTTAAACATACATGCAAATATGCATATGTAACATAACATTAATGCCAGAATTCCACTTATGGCATTCCCAAAATCTCACATTTGACCAATTTTTGCTACTATTGTAGTAGCATACATGCAGTGCACAAATGAAATTTAATACTGAAATTATAAAGTGCTTCTTCACATATATCTAGTGGACAATGTGTTACTCTCCCATTTTTTTTTCTCTGACTGCAGAAAGCCGGTGAGGTAACAGGGGAGAGAAGAGATGGGGTGGCTTTTGCTCAAGGAGGTTGGGAGTGCCCCTTTGTCATTTACTCCTGAAAAATATATTTTTTGACACTGCAATGGGGTCACACTGATATTAGACTGGCTACATAGAGTATGTGAGAGACTGTGATTACTATGGGGACATGGTTAAAGTGGGAATATTCTTGTGGGTAATACTTTATTTTTGCTTTTTTGTGAATAAGTAGTTATAGAGTTAAGAAAACAAATAGGTTATATATTTTAAATTCTCTCTTTTTATTATTTATTTATTTATTTATTTATTTTTGAGACAGGTTCTCACTGTATTGCCCAGGTTGGCATGCACTGGTGCAATCACAGCTCACTGCAGCCTCAAACTCTAGGGTTCAAATGATCCTCTCACCTCAGCCTCCTGAGTAGCTGGGACTATAGGCACATGCCACCATGCCTGGTTACTTTTTAATTTTTTTCTAAAGACAGGGTCTCTCCACGTTGCCCAGACTAGTCTTGAACTCCTGGGCTCAAGTGATTTTCCTGCCTCAGCCTTCCAAAGTGCTGGGATTAAAGGCATGAGCCACTGCACCAGACTGAATTATCTTTAATAAAATTAAATATTACTTTTTACAAAGCTAAGAAATTAAATGCCAGAACTCCACCAACATAAATTTAATAATTAAGTTAATAGAAATGGAAAGAGATCTAATGATAAAGACATTCTACAATTTTTAAACCTAAATAACATTGTACAAAAAGATGCTAGTTATATAAAATCATAACCAAAATCAGATCTACCACCTTATTTTCACTTAAAATAAATAGATCACATCTTTGTGTGTCCATAAATATAATGCTAAACAACCCTTTTAACAGCACAGAAATATTTCATTGTATGGATGTTCATAATTTATTTATCAATCCCCTATTCTATTAGGTTGGTGCAAAAGTAATTGTGGTTTTGGCCATTAGAAGTAATTTTTGCCAGTGGAAGTAATGGCAAAAACTGCAATTACTTTTTGCACCAACCTAATAAATATTTATACATGATTTTCAATCTTTCATTAAAATAAACAATGCTACTCTGAACATCTTCACTGTTAAATCCTTACGTACATCTTGAAGATCTTGAAGTACGTTGTTTAATTGATAGAAATAAAATTAGAAGTGTAGAATTCATATTATCAAGTTGTCCTCCAAAAGGTTTTCTTGAAAAGCAAAATTCAAGTTTGCCTTTATACTTCCCATTTTACCTTCTCTAACAATCTGCTTTATTCTTTTTTTTTTTTTTTTTTTTTTTTTTTGAGATGGAGTATCACTCTGTGGCCCAGGCTGGAGTGCAGTGGTGCAATCTCGGCCCACTCCAACCTCCATCTCCCGGGTTCAAGAAATTCTCCTGCCTCAGCCTCCCAAGTAACTGGGATTACAGGTATATGCTACCACACCTGGCCAATTTTTGTATTTTTAGTACAGATGGGGTTTCGCCAGGTTGGCCAGGTTGGTCTTGAACTCCTGACCTCAAGTGACCTGCTGGCCTCAGCCTCCCAAAGTGTTGAGATTATAGGTGTGAGCCACCACACCCAGTCAGTCTGCCTCTATTCTTGAAAATAGCACCCACTGCTGTGCCTGGTAAGCATGACTTCTTCCAGGGACATGGATTACTCTATGCCTTAGCCTCTCCAAACTGCCAAAATTCAAGTAACTTCTAGGTTTTGAGTCAACCAACTGATCATTGATGACTGAATTATCATTTAGGTAAAAGTTCACCAAGACAGATCCATAGCAAATCTGATTCAGCCATGAGGGGAATCCTAATTAGCAGTCTGTCATTCCTTTAAACTAACCTTTAACTTCATCTAATTGCCTATGTGTCAATTCAATTAACATATGTAATTAATTTTTAAAATGTTGGTCCCAAGCACCACATACAGGCCTCTTCTTTCTGGTAAGTTCTCAGCAAACACTCACAAAGACATCATTTGAAATTTCAAGCCTGTCTTTTCTTGTCCCTATAGGCCTTCGGTTTTCTTCTGAGAGCTGCTCTGCTGTACCGGAAGACACTGGAAGTTGGCTGGCCAACCCAATGCCAAGGCCCTGGGTGGGGTTGTGGGATGGAGGAATTCATAAACAACTATATTGCGTTTTTTAGAAATTCATTGCAGCAGACTGTGTTTGTACCTGAGCAAATGTGCCATTTAAACAGAACGCAAAATATTTTTGAGTAGAAAGAATTTTCTAAATGTGACAAGGTCTCTACGTTTCAGTAATATAGACCACAATGCCACAGTGGGGCAGTTCTTCTCTCTGGCCATTAGCATACCATTTTCTGCTCTGAGAGGGAATTGGCTAGGTGGGGCCTTTGGCTTGTAATACCTCCTTCCAATTGTGAATTTATTCTTTCCCTCCTTGCTGGCAATTTTTACTTTTCCAGCTTGGCACATAGAATCTTGCAAGTCTCCCTGGAAGGTGACTCATATTTAAATGTGAACGGGGCAGCTGGCTTCTGTTATCTTAAAGGGTTACATTATGTCACTGCACATTTTCAGCTGGGGTAAAAACAAACTGTGCTCTTTCCACACATCAATTCCAGTAATATATATTTCTATGAGATCACAGGGACTTATAAAGTGTCTGAAATTTTTCCAGCTTTAAAAATTAAGACCAACGTACTGTTTCTTAATAATTCAGCAACAGCAACAAAAAATCCCTCATTTCCTGTCACGTTGTTTGAGAATTATTTCTAAAAGAATTATAATGATAATGATGATGATGATAATGATGATGATGGTGATGATGATGATAGTGACAACAATAAGGATGATAATCAACGTTAATGTGCTTTGGCCATTTACCACACACCAGACACTGTACCAAGATCTCTACCTGTAGTCTTCATCTCAACCTAGAGAAAGAGATATTCTTAAGACTTAAAGGGTATAAGGTCAAAGGTTCATAAATGGCAAAGGCAAGGTTTGAAAGTAGCCAGTATTAACTCCAAATCCTGTATCATTAATCATTGTGATATGCGTTTATGTACATATCCATATATCTTGCAGTAAGTAATTTTCTAAGATTTTAGTAAGCAAATGAATTGTTCCTCATGATATATTTCCTCTGGGTAGCCTCTCCTGGCCACCCAGGAAAAGGCTGGTGAGAACGCTAGGTGAGATGTACCAAAGTTTCCTGAGTATCATATGCACAGACCTCTGCTAAGACACGCAGCAAACTCCATCGTGACTACTTGTCCCAACAATGTACTGACAGCTCCTTGAGGACACAAATTTAATCATGTCTAACAGTACCCACTACCTGGTAGGCATGCAGTAAATATTTGATCAAAGAATAAATACATGAACAAATGAGTTATGTCTCTTTTATCTTAGAAGTTATGTTACTTTGATCCTGTATCTTAGAAAATACAGAGCAAAATGAAATTCTCAGCACTACAGTCCTCTTCTATTTTCACACCATCCTCCCCCACGCAATTTGCCTCATTGGAAAATTATCCCAAATCCTGTCGGCTTCCAAAGAATGGTTGACACCTGAGTCAGAATGCCTGAGTAGGAATCCTGGCTCTGTCACTCTCCTGTTGTAGATGTAGGGCTTAACCCTCTTCTCTCAAATTTCTTAGCTGTGAAATGAGTTCTATAACAGCAACCAATTCACACTACAGGGCTGTGATCTGGATTAAATAATATAATGCAGACATGGTGATTAGAATAGTGTCTGACACATAACGAGAAGTTAGTGAAGGTAAGTATTGTAATAATATTAATAGTTGTAGGTATAGTAGCAATAGTAGTAGTAATAGTATTTTCTAAAAAAATTAGCATGAGCAATCAGGGAGAGAAAGTTAGGATACAGTTTTACCTTCTTAAAGTTTATATTGCTATTTGGTGTTGTCCCTATAAAGGATGAAACTTCCTCATCAAAAATAGAGCCAAGTTTCCTTTAGGTGCCTAATAATGATAATTTTTAAAAGTTACTTAAAAAGTGATTCTTATGTGCCTAGGATTATCATAAACATTTATGTGTAATAAGTAATTTAATCTTTATAACAACCTCTCAAGGTAAGTCCTATTAACCTCAGCTACAGATGAGGAAATCGAGTTTCAGAGAGGTTAAGTCATCTGCCCAGAATCACAGAACACAGCTGGCAAGTTATGGCACCAAGATATGAACCTTAATTTGTTTATTTACCTAATAGTTTGCCGTTTCCACTAGATTGAAAGCATCATGAGGCAAGAGAGCACATCTGTTCTGTTCATCATTGTATTCACAGCCGGTAGCACAGTGTATATTTAGTAATAGGGAATCGTGGAATGTGTAAAAAAACAATGAATAAATAAATCCAGAGCCCAAACTCTTAACCAAAATATGTCTCTTAATTACCTGAGTGGTATTTTTGCTATTCAAATTATTGCTATGATTTGAATTTGTCCCTCAAAATCCATGTGTTGAAAACTTAATCCCCAATACAACAGTGTGGGGAGGTGGTGCCTAATGGAAAGAGTTTAGGTCAAGAGGGCTCCACCCTCATAAATAGATTAATGCCATTATAAAAAATGGCTTGCAAGAGTGGATCCACTCTCTTCTGCTCTTCTTCCATGTGGGGACTCAACATTCAAGCTCTCTTGTCCTTCTGCTTTCTGCCATGCATAGACACAGTAAGAAGGTCAAACAAGATGCAGGCACCTTGATCTTGGACTTCCAAGCTCCACAACTGTTCTTTGTGAACTACCCAGTCTCAGGTGTTTTTCTATAGCATCACAAATGGAAAAAGACACACACATCTGGCACAATTTGAAGCTACTTGAGAAATTATATGGCTCACGCCTGTAATTCCAGCACTTTGGGAGGCCAAGGTGGGCGGATCACGAGGTTAGTAGTTCGAGACCAGCCAGACAATATGGTGAAACCCCGTCTCTACTAAAAATACAAAAATTAGCCACGCATGGTGGTATGCACCTGTAGTCCCAGCTACTCGGAAGGCTGAAGCAGGAGAATCACTTGAACCCAGTAGGCAGAGGTTGCAGTGAGCCGAGATCACACCATTGTACTCCAGCCTGGGAGCCTGGGCGATAGAGCGAGACTCCATCTAAAAAACAAACAAACAAACAAAAATAACAAAAAAAAGAAAGAGAGAAATTATATAATAATAATAATACCTACTATTTACTGAGTGCCTACTATATTTTTTGTTCCTGTGCAATAGTTTTATCCTTAATTCATTCATTCATTAGCCCCAAAAATACTGAGTGCTACTATGCACCGTACTTTATCACTTTTGTAAAGGGTCCAAAAGAGGCATCAACTAAAAAAATGACAGTAACTGCTATTGCTGTTGACATTCTTTATCTTTCTGTGAGCAGTAAGCAGAACAATGGTACCCCAAACTTATCTACACCCAAATCCCTGGAACCTGTGAATATGTGACCTCACCTGGCAAAAGGAAATTCGCAGATGTCACAAAGGGTAAGGATGTTGAGCTTGTGGATTAACCTGGATTACCTGGATGGGCCCAGCCTCGTCACATGAGTCCTTAACAAGGCCTTTCCCTGCTGATGTCAGAGGTGGAGAAAGATGTGACTATGGAAGGGAGCCAGAGGGATGAACAGGGCTGACTTTGACAATAAAGGAAGAGGCCACCAGCCAAAGAATGTGGGCCACCTCTAGAAGTAGCAAAAAGCAAAGAAATAAATTATCCCCTAGACCTCCAGAAAGGAATTTAACCCTGCATACATCATGATTTTGCTCAGTGAGCCCCATAACTTTACAATAATAAATATATATTGTTGAAACTGCAGAGTTTACAGTAGTTTGTTGCAACAGCAATAGAAGAGTAATGCAATGTGAAACAACAAAAGAAACAGGATTCTCAGGCTTCCAAGTAATAAAAACACAGATTTTCAAAAGTATTTCAAGGTAAGTATTAAGTTTTATGCCTAAAAATTGGAAAGTACAAGAATAAAATGTATAATGTAAAATAAATATTAATATTGGATACATTTGGTACCAGCTGCATAAATACCCATTACATGTACCGCATTGCAAATCTTCCAAAATCAATATGCAGCATTCATGGATTAAAATGATTTCCCTCAACAGTTGGGGTAGATGGTTGTTTCTTATAGCCAATCAGCAGGACTCCAAAGTGCTCACCAGGAAGATCTGCATCAATCATTTTTCATTTTTTAACTAAATATTTTCATTGGTCACCTTCACCTATACATTTGTTCTTTCAAAAAAATATGTTGCTCACTCAAATCACTTCATCTACTGGGATGATAAAGAAAAAAAAGGACTGGAGTTGTGCCAAAGAAGAAAATAAATTAATTTTCATGCAGTGGAGGATATTGTTAAAATGAAACATCTTGCCCAAGAAACGGATGCTAATACAACACAACAGAATACTAACAGTGTCCTTTCATAATATTTTCCTAAAGATTACTTGCATTTTAAAAATTGCCTTTTATATGGCCCCCAAGTGATGCTTAAAAAGATAAATCACCTCTGAACAGTTACTTTCTCCTTGCATTTCTCGTTAGCTGACATGTGCTTTTGTGAAGTTATCTTTAGTTAAGGAAACTTACCAAAAGAAGAGATCATTTACAGTTAAAAGGAATAATTTCTATGATTTAAAGAAGAGCTAATAAAGCTCCAGATTTTCCCAAGGTAACACAAGTGCATTAAAAGCCCACATTTGTGCTCAACAACTGGGAAAAAATTACTTGGTTTAATATTTCACAAACAATATATTCATTTTATGTGCACTTAATATATGCAATTTAAAACCCGAGCTTCTAAATATTCACTAGTCGCTTCACTTTTGAGTGAGAAATGAATGCATCATGTTTTTGGACCTTGGGGTAAAGGAGTGGGGGCAGAAGAAGCAAGTATATTTTTAAGAAAATACGTACCAACTTTCCCCCCACTCAAAGAAAAAGGGGGTTGGATGAAAAAAAACATGTTAATGGTGGCGTGGCATTGGACTATTGGTGAGCAGGTGTGTGCTACTAAATGAGCCTCTAGTGAATTGGAAGCTTTTAAAAGAGATTGATTCCCTTGCTTAACTAATTATTTCAAACATGCTTTTAAAGGTATTAATTACTCGTGGAAAAGATCCTCCATTTGCTTCTAAATTGTTTCATTGGGTGATTCTTTGCCTGCAAAAATATCTGGGGTAAAAGTCAACATTCTGTCACCATACTTTTAAGTAAAATATTTAAAATATACTGAATAAATAGTATACTGAAAGTATTTTATTTAAAGTTTAATTAAAATTATATAAAACATTTAAAATACATAAAATATTTAAAATTATTTCCTTTTTATGTGAAAGTACAGATTTTATATGTAAACATATTTACATTTTGTTTATGTAATATGTATTGTAAGTATATCAATGCTAGATTAAATATTGCTTAAAAGAACTTCCAGGTTTTATTTGTGCATGTGTGTGTTACACAGCAATAGCAAAATTTCTACTCCTTAGTTTGTCTTGCACATTGTATAAATTATAATCAGACACAAATCCGTATCTCCACTGCCTTCGATACCTGTCCTTAGTGTTACAAAGTTGATTTAATGATTTTTTCAGTTTGATCTGCTGAAGGCATTTGAACTTATATCAAAAATGAATATCTGATTGGCTTAAAATATGTTTAAGTACACAGCAGCTAACATTACCTAGGTACATACCACTATAATCATCGGAATGTTAAGCACAATTGCATAGTGTCTTGGGACTTATTTCTCGAACTTTAGCAGCCTAAAACATCCAGATTCACCTGGAAAAAAAAATGTGCATCCCCTTTACCCTCTAAGCACAATATATTCTCACTGTGCACTAGGAATATTTTCCTAGTGACAAGAGGCCATTTTGCCAATTTGCTATCCAGAGCTCAGACTAATGAGTCACAGACAGCAGAATAAAAAACTTAATACTCTTGGCATTAATTAGTGGGCTAAGGATTGGGCATTTTAAATGCTCATTGGTAATGCCATAAAGTAACAAAAAACACACTTAAAAAAACCCACAGACACCTTTGTGTTTCAATAACTACTTTATTTTAACCCAGCATCTGCCAAAATTTGTAGGAATATCTTCCCTATGCCAAGATTTATATATATTTTGCTGCATAAACATTTTGAAACAAAAAAAGAATACCTAAAAAAGAGTAATTGGATCAATTTTGTTCACTTTAACTTTTGTTAGTTTTTTTTAATAATACTACTGCTATTCACCATCACCTATCTAGAATTTTTAAAGCTTCATTGCTAATGTAAAATATATAGATAAGTGGAACACAGAAAGGAAAAAAAATCTACATCAAAAATGCATCTTTAGTTGGCCCCAAACACATTTTAATACAATGAATGAATATCTAATTGTTAAAACCAACACAAAAGACTGAAGTCTTTCTGCCAATGTTCCCAACAGGATAATGCAGTCTATCAGTTTATAAACACAAAGCAGAAATTAAAATTAAAAACTACCCCAGGTCAGAAATGATATCACTTTATAATTAGAGAAAAAACTACTGGTACTCAGTGGAGATTAAGGAGATGGTTTCTGAAAATGTACATAAGAGCGACAAAAATAAACAACTACCACAGTCTGGTGGCACAATTCTGTTCCCTTGTGATAGAAACACAAAAAGGAGTCTCTAACAAGCTCCAAAAATATGTGTACGTGTATTTTAAGTAAAATTTAGCTTTCCGGCCAACTACATTTTTTTTTTCTGCTGGAAATAATGAACTAACGTAAAAATGATATAAGGATGTGTGTAAAAAGGACATTTAAGTGAAACAGGTTGAAGAACTCCATAAATTTACTGAAGATTAAATTAAAGCCGATGCGTGAGATGCAGTGATAAAACAATTTGGGGTGGTTCCTTCTCAAGGATGCTTTGGGGTTTATCAAAAGCCAGGCTTGCATAACTAATCAGTGGCAGGACCAGCCCTGGTTCTGAAATGGGAATCGCAAACAGTCCCTTGTAATACATATATGATCAAAACTCATTACTTTTGATATGCCTTGTTCTTGACCTAAATACAATAGAAATTCTTCCTTGGGGTGCATGATATACATGAAAAAGTACAACTTCTCTTTAAAACGCCATTAGAATATTTTATTGTGTGTGGACATACACTCTTGTTACTCCTAAATGCTATTCTATTGAGTACAGTTTATATTCACTGGCAAAGCGAAATCTCTGGGGAAGCCAGAGAGGGAATGCAATTTCTAGTAATAACAGCTCACAACAGTGAATACTCTCCACTTATCCCCACAATTTCCAGCTATTTTGGACTCCTTTCTGAATTAACCTTTCATATCAAAAGGAGCAATTCTGCACACTAGAGACTCCGGCACAATTTCATGCATAATTTATTCACTCAGTTCAACATTAAACGCACAGTCCTTGACTTTGTCAAGGTGGATTCTGTTGGCAGACTTCACAAGCAGCAAAACAGGAGAAATGAGATCTACAACTCAACCCCTTCACCTATTCTGTCTGGTGAGAGATGGCTGGTGGGGGTAGTGGAAAGAGAAAAATAAGGCGAGATTCTAGTACAGGGTGTTGTCATCCGTAGAATCTCTAGCAAGCATATAGTATTGTCACATCAGTAGTCTCTCAAAGGTTTTTTTAAAAAGTAGAACAACAACAACAAAATAAGCTTGAATTCTGTTTCACCAGCAAAAGTCTGGTGCAAATTGTTGCCTTCCTGACAATTCCACCATTTGTGGAAAAACAATACTTTTATCTTGGATTGCTTAGTAGGCGCTGTTGGAAGAAATTGCTCGAAGCTGTTATTCAAACAGACCCACACATTAGCTTGAGGTCACATTAGAAGGGCTCATTTTGGAAATTTAAATAACACAGGCTTTCTAGTGAGATCCCAAATTTCAGATTTGCGCTCCCAGGTTGGCCTTCAAGAATATAGATATTCATTTTCTCTTCCTAAACTGCTCATTTGAACTCTCAAATGAGGGATATATGCAACCATTTGTAAAAATGGAACCCTGATACAACATGACACTGATCCTCATCCTTTTCAGTCTCGAATGAAGTTCAAAGTAGACGGAGATCCATCTTCCCTCCTTCAAAAAGGCGACCTCATTCAAAGCCATTGATCATGCACCAAAGTCCAAATATTGTCTGGGTCAAAACCTGTAGATTGCTCTATTTCTCAGCCTCATGGATTACAAACAATTTTTGTTCGTCCTGTAACTGTAAGATTTTTTTCCTGTTAATGATTGCTATATTAGTTTCCTATTGTAAGTACAGACATCCCTCAGTATCTGTCGGGGATTGGTTCCAGGACCCCCACAGATATCAAAATCTGCACATAACTTCTGCACATCCTCTTTTATACTTTAAATCATCTTTTATACTTTAAATTATAGATTACTAATAACACCGAATACAATGTAAATGCTATGGAAATTGTTGTTATAGTGTATTTTTTAAATTTGCATTTTTAATATGTTGCCTTATTTTTTTATTTTTTTCAAATTTTTAAAATCTGTGGTTGCTTGAATCCACAGATTCAAAGGGCTGACTGCACTTAATATATAATACATGGCACCAATGTCACTAAGGGCTTTACAAGCATTATTAAATTTACTCCATCTGATATTGCCATGCTGTAGATGAAGAAACTGAGACCTGGAGATCCTAATTACTATGCAGAACACCTCTTGCAGGCCTCAATTTCCCTTGAAAGGCAAATTGTGAAACTAAAGCAATAATTAAATTTTAACGTAGAAGCAGACACTATGTGATTTCCCTAAATACATTAGACAAAGTGATTTGATTCCTATTACACTTGCCCTTTAAAAATATTACTTCCCAGCAGCCACATCCCACGTTCCAAACCTGTGGATAATACGAGGCCTAGGAGCATACAACAAAACGTCTTTGGAAATTCCACAAATGCAGGAACTTTTCACATAGGACACTTTGGCAAAGGTCTTTAAACTTTACTAGCCAGCGGCCCCCAAAGTCTAGTTAGAAGAAGCCCCATGCACATAAATTGGAGCCTTACCAAAACTGAGCCTTACTTTTATAATTTGCCTTCAAATTTACTGCAAGAACATGAAAATTAAATGCCCCTGGTAACGTCAAAGGAGCTCGCTGTGAGTTTAGCAGTCCTCCTCAGTTACCATTCAGCAGCCTTTTTATTGTCTCGAGACAATTTCTGGATTTAGACCAAATCACTGAAATCTAGGAAAACTCAGAGGTGCAGCAGGTTTTCCATTTATGACCTTTCCAGTCCCGGAGACTTTGATTTGCATCCTGATTGTGGCATGCAAAAATGAAGTTGAGAAGTCTCATTTTGCCCTGGATTCCATTTACTCACTTCCCTTAGCCACCATGATTGGCAGGTGGTGGGAAGAGTATGAGGCTCACCCGGACACATTGGATTCAAGATGCAATGGCCAAGTGCCCCTCCCACCTGGCATCCTAGACATTCCCATTTCTCATCTCTCTTGCTGCAGCATTCCCAAGGGCAGTGGAAACCTGCAGCGTTGACTCATGATTTTAGATCCCCAGAGCAGGATCCCACGCCTCCAGAGTGACAACCAAGTCACAAAGCTTCTATCTCAGAAAACAGACAGTATCTCAGTCTGTTTTCTACAAAGGATAGAATGATGACCAGTCTTGACTTCCTAATACAAACTTAGAAAAACGTTAGCTCCTTTGTTTCCCAGACTGGTGACCTTGGGCACATGTCTTAACCTTACTGCACCATAGTTGCCACATGAAGGAACAGGTTGAATATCTACTTTAGAAAATTGTTGTGGGAATTTAGCCTCATATGATTTTAAATTGCTTAACCCACAGCCTGGCACAGAAGAGTTTAGTATTCACAGGTGACATGTATCTGCTTTCTGTGTATGATATCAATTTTAGTTTTAATCTTCACAACACATCTTTCAGGTGGTTATTGTAATATTTATCATATAGATGTGGACTCAAAACTCAGAAATTAAGTTACATGTGCAAATGTTGCTCAGCTGGTAAGTAGGGAGCTGGAATTTGAACAGGTGTCTCTAACTTCAAGCCCAAAAAGTTGAAATCACCATATCATGTTGCCATACTAATAAATAAATGGTTACTAAAAGGAGTTTTGCAAGAACTGACAATATACTGAGGAGGAATTTGTGAAGGGCCATCAACTTCACTTGCAACTAAAATAAATTTAATTCTATGCTGTTTATTCCTCTAGCATTCTTCGAGCACTCCATAAAAGCGTTGTCCAAATGTATGCTCCGTGAAGTAGAATGGCACTCCACCAAGATTCCTGCTCCTTGCTGGTGCACCCAGTTGCTGCAGGGACCACTGCTAAGGGCTTATACCCGTGATCTTTGCAGAAGACTTGTCCTTGGCTGATGGGAACCACCTCCCCTGAGACAGAGACTTCCAATAGGCATACCCAATAGGCATGTCAGTCAGAGTTCACTAGATAAACAAAAACCAATAGAAAGTGTGTGTGTGTGTGTGTGTGTGTGTGTGTATAAAGAGATGTGTTATAAGGAATTGGATCACACGATTGCAATTATGGAGACTGGCAAGACAAAATCTTCAGTGTGGCCATCAGACTGGAGACCCAGGGGAGCTCATGGTGCACATAAAGTTCAAAGGCAGTCTGTAGGAGAATTCCCTCTTGCTTGGAGAGGTCAGTATTTTTGTTCTAGTCAAGTCTTCAACTGACTGGGTGAGGCTCACTCC
This sequence comes from Theropithecus gelada, assembly GCF_003255815.1. Taxonomy (NCBI): domain Eukaryota; kingdom Metazoa; phylum Chordata; class Mammalia; order Primates; family Cercopithecidae; genus Theropithecus; species Theropithecus gelada. Next base: position 70,097,183 of record NC_037669.1, read on the forward strand.
CAACGTGGAGGGCAATTTAAATTTAAACTTCACCAAAAACACCACTAAGTTGGCACATAAAATTAGCTATGGTAGTAGGTTGCTCTCAGCCCCTTCCTGTTTGGATGGCCTTTGGATGATTTTAAATCGCTTAACCTATTTGATGGCCAATAACTAACGGGGAGATTCAAAGGGCTAGGGCAGGTCAAGTACTCAGTAGTGCAGTTTAGGCTCAAGATTTCTCCCATTTTTATTGATCAGACTGAGGCTAGGCTTTACTTTTTTCTTTTCCTGTTCTGTTTCTTTTTCTCTCTGCCTGTTCACAGAGGTTTGTCATAATGAGCTGTTGCTCAAAAATCACATATAACATAACCACATCCCTGTCTCAGGCCCTATTTCCAAGAAAACTGACCAGGATACTCCCTGTTAGCTCCTGACTAGCTCCTAAACCACTTCACACTGGTTCAGTTTTACCCAGCTCCTCAGCCACAAACCTCTATTTGTGTTTGCCTCACCCAACATGATCTCCTATTATGAATTATGCTATTCTGACTCCAGTTTCAACTCTCTGTTTGAAAAATTGTTTCTAATCATTCAATCTCTTCTGATTCATAGAGGCTTCATCTGACTATGGGGCTCCCAGAGTCTAATCTAAAAATAAATACTTTAAGGAAATTTCATTTACTTCTAAATTTCCATCACAATTTTACAGCATCTACTGAAACTGTATTTACAATGAATAACAGTTACCTCAACCTTCATTCTGATGCTGTATTTGAGGTCCAGGATGCAAAATGCTTTTCTGTATAAACTATGTTAAGATACAAGTCTTAGTATATTTACTGTTGCTATAATCAAATACCTGAGACTGGGTAGTTTATAAAGAAAAGATGTTTATGTGGCTTATGATTCTGGTGGCTGAAAAGTTCAAACTTGGGCAGCTGCATCTGTTGAGGGCTTCAGATTACTTCAACTCCCAGCAGAAAGTGGAAAGGTAGGGGCATGTGCAAAGATACCACATGGTGAGAAAGAAAACAAGAGAGACGAAGGAAGCCAGATTATTTTAACAATTCATTCTTGTGGGAAATAATCTTTCCTGAGAGAATGAGAACTCACCCACAAGAGAGGGCATTCATCTATTCATGAAAGATGCACTCCTGTGATCCAAATGCCTTTCATTATACCCTATCGCACAACACCGCCACATTGGGGATCAAATGTCAACATGAGTCGTGGTTGGGACAAACCATATCCAAACCATGGCAATACTCAAGAAGTTTTTTTGACCCTTCTTGAATGGAGTTAACAAAAACCATCACAAATAAGAAACGCGCTACATGCCAAACGCCACTCCAGTGATTTAGACTTCCTTAGCCATATTTATTTTTCTCAAGAGTCATAATCCCCAGTATGCAAGTGCCAGGTTAATATAATCGAACACCTTACTTAGTATGGCATTCAAATCTTTCCAGATGTTGAGCTCAACAACTGTATTAGCTTTATCTGACAATTCATCTCTCCATGTAAGATTTAAAAATAGTTTTCATGTCACCTTAGGTCAATTGAGAGTGTCTACACTAAGCATTACATGGAGAAGCAATCTAAGGGTATATTCGAGCTCAACTGGAAAGAGTGCTGTAATCAACTAGTAATGTCTGCCACAGGTGCAAGAATGATGAGTGACATAGCACTGAAGTCTTCTTCCCAAGTGACAGAAACAGAACTCAAGTTAGCTTAAGAGATGGAAAAGAAGGGCTAAGGGATAGTGGCTCATGTAACTGGGAAGCCCAAGGTGAAGCCAACAGAGATAATATCACCAGATTTGTCTGTGTGTATTTCTCCTTTTTCTCTCTCCATCTCTTGGCCCAGCCCTCAGTCTGTTGGGCTCATCCTCTTCTATTGTAGATAAGCACTGGAGATAAAAGTAGTCGGGTGGGGAGGGGCAGAGATTGTGTTATGAACCAATCATCCTCAACTTATACGCAGTTTAGAGCCCTGAGAGGGATTTCTTAACATCTTTCCATATATTTCATTCTAGAAAAAGGACTCTGCTTGACCCTTCTTTGATCATATGACTACCACTTAGGCCAGCTGTTGAAACCAGAGGGACAGTGTGACTGGCAGTCCAGATAGAATTGGGTAAAGCCATAATCAAAAGGAAAAGGTTTGCTGTTCCATTAAGGAGGGGTGAAAAAAAAAACCAAATCAATAGATGCTCACTACAGGTAGCATGAATATCATAGACTCCCATTCTTGTACCACATCTTACATTCCAGGTATTGAAAATATTAAACATACCACATCTTCTTGTATTAATCTCAACCTCTATTAAATGTCCTCCTATATTCCTCTCTACCTTTTGACATTATATTAATCATCATCCTACGCTATTTACAATCCTACCCTCCAACACTAAATAAAGAAATCATATTTCCTTCTTTTACTCTTGCATAGTAATTTGTTGATTCCTCCATTCAGCACAAAGTAATTTGACTTTCCATTATAGTCATTGTATCTTTTTTTTTTTTTTTTTTTTTGAGACGGAGTCTGGCTCTGTCACCCAGGCTGGAGTGCAGTGGCATGATCTTGGCTCACTGCAAGCTCCACCTCCCAGGTTCATGCCATTCTCCTGCTTCAGCCTCCCGAGTAGCTGGGACTACAGGCACCCACCACCACACCCAGCTAATTTTTTGTGTTTTTAGTAGAGTCGAGGTTTCACCATGTTAGCCAGGATGGTCTTGATCTCCTGACCTTGTGATGCGCCTGCCTTCGCCTCCCAAAGTGCTGGGATTACAGGTGTGAGCCACCACGCCCGGCCCATTGTATCATTTAAGAATATTCCTCACAGAAAATAGCTTTTTTTTTTTTTTTTAAATATAGAGCAAGCAGAAAGAGCTTATGCTCCTGAAAAGTTAAAGAGTAATCCTGATTTCTGGTTTCCGGTGCTCAGAAAACATCACCAAAATGCAATTCACCGTATCTTTGCTCTTGACTTGACTCCTTCTGGCTTTCTTCTATGGGTTGAATTCATTATGAGACAGGTTCTCCCACAGTGGTAGTCAGATGGCTATAGCAGACCTATTTCCTCTCAACTTTTTGTTCAGTAGAAGAATAAGAGCATATTTTCTGTAAAGCTAGAACAAAAGTCCTGGGTCCAACTTTCATTGGTCAGAATTGGGTTATATGCCCACTTTTTTAAACAATCACTGTGACTGAGTTAGGAGGACACACTTATGATTGAGCTAATTAAAACAAAAGCCTTCATCGGAGAATGATATCAACCCCTTCAAACCATGCAAGTGGACAGTAGGGGAGAGCTTGTTCACCAGGAGAAAATACAGGCTGTTGGACACATGAGATAGATGTTGGGTTGCCGAGAAATCATAAATGTCCACTGCAGTCACCCCCCATCTCTAACCCAGGGGTTTCCATAATAGGATCTACGATACTCTAGGGACCTCAAAGAGTCTTTGCCTTAGAAAATAGGCATATAAAGAAGCTGAAAATGTGGGACTATTGGCCTCTCTCCCTTATTCCAAACCAAGTATCTCACCTTTTAGTGTTTTATATATTTGGCTTCTTTACAAGCTTTTCTCTAAAAATTCATCACTTAGCTTAAAAAAATTAAAACCATTGTATCTGACTGTAAGCCCACTGAAGACAGTCATCTATGCTTACTTTTGGACTTACATGCTATTTTAACTTTCTTCAGGTACTATTTTTGATATATTGTTTTCCCAATCTCCTCCCACTTTCTAACTATAATTCTGTATTTTAATCTTTGTTATACTTTATATATTTGGTGATTTACATTATCTATGACATAGGATTTTTAAATAGGTCATCCTGAATTATTCTTTTGAAAAATATAAACAAATCAAAAGGCACATTTGTACACAATGAGTGTGACTCAGACACAATTAGTTTGAAAATGACTAGACCCTACTTTCCTTCCTTTCCTGCTATCATCAGTTGAAAGGTTATCACCAACCTGCCTCCTAAATTTTTTGGAATGCATAATCAGCAGAATAGATAAATGAGGAAATTCAAAAGAAACTGCAGACGGTTTGGCTAAAAGGCTGTGATGGTCTAGTTAATAGGGACTAACAGGTCACTTTTGGTATTCCTGGAGTTTCATAACATTTGCTGAATTGCTAAATAACATTGTCAGAATTCTCAAATGGCCACCCTGGGTTCCCAGCTGCTGGTTATTCAATTAAACACCAATCTATATACTGATATGAAGGGACGTTGCAGGTGTACTAAAGTTACTGATCAGTTGACCTGAAGGCAGGAAGATTATCTGGGTGCACCTAGAATAATCACATGAGCCTTATAAAAGTAGAGTGTTTTCTCTAGTCTACAGTAGAAGAAATAGATTCGCAGCGTGAAAAGGACTCAGTGTGCTGTTGCTGACTTCAAGATAGGGCTGGGGGACACATGAAATAGGATATGGGCAGCCCTAAGGAATAGGGCTGAGGGCAGTGCTCTGCCAACAGTCAGCAAGAAAACAGGGACCTCAAACCTACAACACCACAGCCTAGATTCTGCCAATAACCTGGATGGGCCCGAAGTGAATCACCCACCTCACATAACTTCCAGGTAAGATCCCAGCCAGGTAAACACCCTAATTTGGGCTTTATGAGACCCTGAACGAAGAACCCAGCCAAGCCCCCTCAGACTTCTAATCTACATATCTGTGAAGTCATTGATACTGTCATAAGCCACTAAGTTTACAGTAATTTGTTACACAGCAGTAAAAAATTAATAGAACATTTCTAACCTAAGATTTCCTCTTAATAGTATAGGGTACATCACCATAGAACAAAAGGTTTTTGTGTTTCCTTTTTTTGAGATGGAGTCTTCCTCTGTCACCCAGGCTGGAGTGCAGTAGTACAATCCTGGCTCACTGCAACCTCTGCCTCCCAGATTCAAGCAATTCTCCTGCCTCAACCTCCCGAGTAGCTGGGATTACAGATGGTCGCCACTACACCCAGCTAATTTTTGTATTTTTAGTAGAGACAGGGGTTTCACCATGTTGGCCAGGCTGGTCTCAAACTCCTGACCTCAAGTGATCAGCCCACCGTGGCCTCCCAAAGTGCTGGGATTATAAGCATGAGCCACCACGCCTGGCAGAACAAAAGTTTTGATGGCATTTCTCTGCACTACAGGGGTGCCCTAAGTTCAAAGCACCCATAGATCAAGCCACTGGAGGGTGTTTATACAGCATGGTTTCCAAGCTTAAACATTTTCTTAAACCCATTCTTCGATGAATATATTCATCAAATTATTTTACTGAATATAGCCTTTTAAAAATCTATAGGCAGCCAAACTTCATACACATACACAGAGAATAGCAATATCGAGCAACTTTGTAATGTATATTCCAGGAAATGTGTTGGAAACACAGGTGATTATTTTGTTAATATAAACTTGTATTCGATGTCTTATGTGATGTTTGAACAGGCAGCCCAGCTTTGGTTCCATCTCTCCTTCCTCTTCACCATTTCTTCTCAGGCAATTTCATCTAATTCCGTGGTATCCAGTACAAAAGTTAATAACTTTCAAATTTCTATCTGTAGCTCCGTTTTTTCTCCCTAAATATAGATCCATTTTATCACCTGTCTATTTAATCTTACTGGGATAGCTCATAGGAGTCTTCCAGAGGACATATCCCAAACTGAAACTGTTCAGATTTTGCATGCCCAATTCTCTCCTGTCCTTCCCCATCCTCTGACGTCCTCCTTTCTCCATATTTTCTAGCTAAAGACGTCATCTTTCATCCAATCTCCCAAGCTAAAAAGCTAGATGGCAACTTCAACTTCACCCTTTTCTTCAGCCCCCATGCAGTCCCCAAATCCATTGAGTCTACTGTTTCCACCTCTCTCCAAGTAGTCTCCTCTTCCTCATTCGTATCTGACCTGCCCTAGTTCATCCTCTCTCACCTGGCCTATTACAATAGTCTCCTAACTGCCTGACCTCTGGTCTCTGACCTCCATGCATGACATCCCTGCTAAGCATTTTATCTGGCTGGCTGTTACTTGCAAAATAGTCCCAAGTTCTTGCTATGTCTCATATGGCTTTTCATGACTAATCCCAGGATATTTCGCCAATCTCTCTCCCTTCCCAGGTCCCACTGGCCAGCACGCTCTGACGTTTTCATTACCCTTACTGCCACCAAGAAACACCCCATGGTCCTTGGTGATGTTATGGCAGCCCTTCTGCCCACATACACCATGAACAAACCCCTCTTCACATCATTCTTCCCCAGCTGAAATGCCACATTCTCTCTTGGTTTGGATTCTCGTGAAAGCCCAGCCTGAAGCAGGGGCTCAAGTACAGGTAATTTACTTGGGAAATGATTATAGGAAGTAGGAGAGGGAGATAGGAAGATTGAGAAAGGGAAGAAGGAAAGGTAAGTAAAGCTGCATTATCAAGGTTATTGCCATAGACAATGTCAGGGCCTTTGAAAACCATGCAGAATTTTTCTCAGGATTGTCTACTTAAAGTCAATTGGCTTCCGTCCCCTCATGTCAGATGTTACCCCCAGGAGTATTAAGTAACTGGGCAATTTATACTTCCAGATCTTGATGCCTCAGAGAAAGCCCTCCACAGACAAGCTGAGAGGCACAGCTCACACTCTCAGTGTGTCAGAACTGTCCCCAACCTGGGCAACGAAATCAGAAGTGGACTGAGGGGCTACTATGAAAGGCCCCCAAAACATCTGCTACATCATTGTGAAGCTTTCCTTTATCTGTCCAAAGAGAAGAGCTCTCCCAAGGTCCTCTGAGCTTAGCCCTGTTGCAGCACTTCCTAGAGTTGATTGTAGTTGTTGGTTTAGCACTGTCTTCCCTGTACCGGGCTCTGAACTCTTGAGGAACATACCCTGCTGTAGAGCAGCTGGCCCCTACCACAGTTCCTCAAAGGTTTGTTAAATGAATCAATCCACAAAGCTTATCCTAAGCCACTGCATGGTACTAACCATCAAACTCCACATATTTTGAACACAGATTGAAAAGATAACAACTCATTAATAGAAAGTGTAAGATCTGCAGCCCTAGCTATCAAATATATGACCAAATACTTTTCACTCAAATCAAAATGCTACAGTAAAGTTGTTTTCTTCCCAGCATTTGTAATTTAAGAAATACTAAGTAAAGGAGACAGAGAAAGCAAAATCCTCTAGGCTGAAGGAGTTTAAAATTCACGGTTCAATACATTTTTATTATATTTTTATAAAATCTTTGTTGCTATAAACTCAATCGATAAAAAGTTAACTTTAAAATAATTTAAGCAAGTGGCTATATTTTTTTCTATTCTAGACTTATTCAAATTAATTTAAAATATTTTTTTTTCCTGTACTCTTCTCCTCCTGTTTGCTTGATGTACTCTGACATAAATTCAATACAAATATCGGTGGCTGTTCAGAGGGGCAGCCTAGAAATGTTAATTGGCTGATCAAAATAACAGCCTCATCCTAATTCTAGGCAGCTCTCATCCCTAAAAGAATCATGTTCCCAAATTCCTATAAATTTAAAAATAGAATTCCAGTGCCTTTGATTGAGTGTGCCAGTTTGCATTATTTTTCCATTTTATAAAACTTATGGTTCGAAAAAAATGTGCATTGCACACAAAAATGTGTAAAACACAACTCATAAGTAATCTTTACAGTTACCTTGAAATTATTACATAGCTGTTGGTTTTTGATAATTTTAGGTGTTCCATTCAACAACTCTTTTTTGCATACTTAACCGTGAGCCTGGTACTGTGCTGATGGCTGTATTTATTCTTAAGCATGAAGAACCACTCTGCCATTTCAAACTCTGTCAGTCTACAGTGTTTTAATGTCTTATCATCGAACTCTCTTGGAAGGCCAAGTTGATTTCATTTAGAAAAGCTAACCAAATCCCACTAATTAGGCATACACCTAAAATAAGGATTTTTTTTTTCCTGCAAAGATGTTTGCCATCTGTTAAAACTGATAGTCACTACAATTTTAAGCAATGGCTATACTTAGCTTTACATTTCAGTTCTTACCTAGTCTTTTCTTTGCCCAGAAGTATTTCACCCTCTCCTGTGTGTGTGCTATACATAACATAAAATTTACTGTTTTAACAATTGTAAGTGTACAATTCAGTGGCACTAAGTACATTCACAATGCTGTGCAACCATCACTCTATTTCCAGAAATTTTTCATCATCCCAAATGGAAACTTTGTACCCATTAAATAACTCCTCATACCCCCCATCTCCCTCAAACCCTGGTAATCTCTATCCTATTTTCCATGTCTGTGAATTTACCTATTACAGGTACCTCATATAAGTGGAATCATACCACATTTGTCCTTTGTCTGGCTTATTTCATTTAGTGTAATATTTTTAAGGTTCATTTATGTTGTAGCATGTATCAGAATTTTATTCTTTTTTATGGAAAAATAATATTCTATTGCATGTATATACTGCGTTTTGTTTATTAATTCTTCTGTTGATGGACATGGGTTGTTCCCACCTTTTGGCTATTGTGGATAATGTTGCCATCAACCTTTTACAAGAACCTGTTTGAGTCCTTGTTTTTAATTCCTTTGGGTATGTACCTAGGAGTGGAATTGCTGGACTACATAGTAAATCTATGTTCAGCATTTGGAGAAATTGCTGAACTGTTTTTCACAGCAGCTGTACAATTTTACATCTCACCAGCAATGCACAAGAGTTCCAGTTTCTCCGTATCTTTGCCAACAATTGTTATTTTCTTTTTTAAAAAATAATAGCCAACATAATGAGTGTGAAGTGGTATCTTATTATGGTGTTGATTTGCATTTTCCTAATGACTAATAATGTTGAGTTGAGCATCTTTTCATATGTGTATTGGCCATCTGTATATATTCTATGGACAAATGTCTATTCAAGTCCTTTGCCTATTTTTGAATTGGATTATTTCTTTTCATTGTTGTTGAATTGGGTTTTGGTGTTAGACAAACACATGCTTAAAATTCAGTTCCACCATTTACAGACCTATGGAGTTAATTTAAAATTCCCGAGCCTCAGTTTCCTTGTTTGTAAAATGAGGCCATTAATAACCACTTCAGGATATTGATGTCAGACATAAGTGAGATAATGATGTAGAATTACCTAATAGCATGTGTGGCATATGGTCAGGACTCAACAGATATAGTTATATTTTGAAAATATTAGCTATTTGTTCTTAGCTATCTGGTTATATTTGTAGAAAGTGAAGCAAAATGATCACCTATCAGAACCAGTTGCTTAATCTAGTTTCTTAAGGTGGCCTGCAATGTCCTTCCATCTTAAAGAAAATTAACAAAGAAGAAAACTAAAGTTAGAGTCTGTCAATCACTTAAGCAACAAAAAAGAAAATCTGAATAGGGCAATAAATAATGTGTTAAATTTTTTAACTTTATAAACACTTGATTTGATAACACTAAACACTCATAGTTATTTTTATTATTTATTTAACTTTTCTTATTCACATCTGGACAAATTTATTGGCAAAAATATCAAACCAAGCTTTACATTGTCATGCCAATTTCTCTCTTACTAGCACTCATACAAGATAAATATTCCATAGAGTATGAATCAAAATTAAATTCATTTAAAAGTATCATTGAAATTCAACTTCTTTTCTTTACAGTGGAGGAAGCTGGAATAAATATGAATTCAAGAAAACAATTCTAGAAGTGAGAATCTATCAGGTAATGGGCAGAAAAATGATTTCTAATGCAAACCACACTCAAACAGTAAAGAGCAAGGATTTCAACCAATTCTTCCTATTGGAAGTTAAAATTATACCCCAAAGGACCTAATTCAATAAGCAGCTATTTTCACCAACAAATTAAGCGATTTTTTTTTTTTGACAAGAGTCTCACTCTGTCACCCAGGCTGGAATGCACTGGTGTGATCTCGGCTCACTGTAACCTCCATCTCCCAAGTTCAAGTGATTCTTGTGCCTCAGCCTCTCAAGCAGTTGGGACTACAGGCACATGCCACCACCCCTCGTTAATATTTTGTATTTTTAGTAGAGATGGGATTTCACCATGTTGGCCAGGCTGGCCTCAAACTCCTGGCCTCAAGTGATCTGCCCACCTCAGCCTCCCAAAGTGGGAGCATTACAGGCATAAGCCACCATGCCCAGCCAAATTAAGGGATAATTAATAGAAAGATAATGCTACTTTCTGGCTAAATGGAAGGTTTAGAAACACTATTCTAGCTCTCAACAGAGAGAAGAGAACTTTGAAGGGACATTAAACTAAGAAAAGATTCCACATTGGTCTCATCCACTGTTCAAAGATTAGGCATAATGGTATTTTTAAAAGACTTTAAAATTTGATATGACATCTAGCCAAAGAGAAGAGAATTTACTCTTGTTATTATGTATGTGTCTGGCTGAAAAGAAGGAAGGGTTAAGTGTATTATCATCTGATAAAAGCCAATGAATTGTGCAATGAAATTATTTATTTTCAAGTCCAATCTGTGACTTGCTACTTCCTATCTCATGTCGTGATGCAGAAGAAGATACAGGATTAATTTTAAAATACATGAGCCTGCAATATGGTATAATAGTTTAGCTCACGGACACAGGAGTCATATGGTCCAAACACCAGATCTCCTAGTCACCTGGAACAAGTGTCTTAATCTCTCTAAGCCCAGACTGCTCAGTTGTCAAATGAGCTTAACAACTGTGCCTGCTTGAGTTCAATGGGCAATGTATGAAAGCACTCAGACCAGTAGCTGGCAATGATAAATATATTTTACCTCTTACTACTATCATTATCATCAGTGAGAAAACTCCATTGTGTGGATGACATTTTTACCTCTGGAAAAACATGAGACACATCTCATTTTGAATATGCCCAAAGAATGAGAATGAAAATATTTGGAGAGGCTTCATCCCCCAGACTAAGAAAGAATTCTGCCAGTTTTTGCTGTGGTTAGCACAAAGAGAATATACCACATAGCCCAAAGGAATGACTTCTACCAAAATCTTCCATTAAATGTTTCATTTTACCTCTTAATTTCTCAAATTTAGGGATTTTTTTTTCAACTAATGCATAACCAGGCATTTCCTGGGCCTGGATGTGACACAACTCTGTGGCATAGACAGGAATTTGCCACCTACCCACAAACCTTTTGATAGGACAAGGGTCTCACAGCCACAAATTCTCCCCGTTAGTTCATCCCTCTGGCTGCAATTGTGTGAATGGTCTTGGGAATGTATCTCCTGCCTAAAGTAAAGACCTGAAAGCAAACACAACATATTCAAAGAAGCACAAGGCACATCATTCCCACGAAGAGAGAGTAAAGCCTCAACTGCTATTCCTTGTCAAATAACTTAAGGTGTTTTTTAGCTGTCTAAAATGCAAGAAGGAAAAACGAGAGAAAAAAAAAAGAAAAAGGAAGGAAGGAAGGAGAAAGAAGGAAAGAGAAAGAGAAAGAAAGAAAGAAAGAAAGGAAGGAAGGAAGGAAGGAAGGAAGGAAGGAAGGAAGGAAGGAAGGAAGGAAG